>NC_091288.1:47206424-47266424 GCF_032444005.1 Ranitomeya imitator
ATTATGGATGTAGAAATAAAAAATTGACTTATGAGCTGATATTAAAAGAAAAGGTCGCATTCATCTGTTGTTGATGGGAGTTTTGCGGCCAGTCCACATTGAAGGGGTCAGTGCAGGTCAGGTGTTGGGGGCGTAGGGTGAGGTGTCTGGGGTGCAGTTATCTGGTTAGAGGGGCTTCCTCTCTTTGGTCCGGGGGGGTAACAGAGGTTTTGCTGAGCACTGCTGCTGAATATGGGAGGAAGCTGCTCTCCGACCTCTGGGAGGCAGCGGTGCACGTGAAATCCGAGCCCCTGCCGGCAGACCCCAGGGCTGACGCTGTCTGGCTGGTGTGACAACTGAGACACGAGCACGGAGCGGCTCCCGGGGCTGACGCTGCTGCGGCGGCGGCCGCGGCGGCCGCAGCGGCCGCCGTGCTATTGAGGCCGGCCGGAGACTGATAAAGACCCGGATGTCTGAAGCTGCACAGTAGTTCTGGTCTGGAGTACGGATGAGAGAGGGCACGGAAAGTGTCCAGGGGGCGAATGGACGTAGCAAAGGGGGAAGCCGCAGCTGCTGCAGCACCGGATGCCGCCGCGGCTGCAGCTGCCGCCGTCACCCCGACGTGGGGATAGTAATGCAGAGGCACGTGGGAATGGAAGGGGTAAGGAAGGCTCCCTGTGGCCGCGGCGTGGGTCATCATGTAGGTGTAGAAGCTGGGGTCCGCTGGGTGAGGCCAAGACATCGCCAAGCGCTGCCTCTTGTCCTTCATCCGCCGGTTCTGAAACCAAACCTGCACAGGGGCGAAGACAGAGGTTTAGGCATCACAGCAGCAGCAAAAGTGACAATGACATGTATAGCCTGTGCTTAATAAGGAAAATAATACGAATCCAATCCACAAAACAAAATAATCCTGCGCAAATGGCGAATAAAAGCCAAATCTCTGTGTGGAGGGGGAGTATCGATCAGACGGTTCTCAGGACCCCCTGTTACCAATCTCATCGATAAAAAGAGCAGTATCCTCTCCTCGGCACGGCTGGAGGGTAGGAGAGAGCTTAGTGCCCCCTGTACATAGGTGAGACCCTCTGGAGAAAAGCGGGCACACCATGTTCCCTAAATAGAGGATCAGATCCTTGTGAAAAACAAACTCGATTTCACATTTTTAATACGGGCTTCTCTCTGGCGGACAATGCCACATTGACTTTCTTCTTGTGTGCTGTGACCTTTATATATAGATTCTAACTTCCTGCAATCAGCTTTTTACTTGTAGTTATAAGGCAGAATGTTAGGAATATCGTGGAAACAATTTAGCTTATCATCATTCTCTACAGAAAAAAATGATATTTTATGTACCTATACTACAATTTACTGTATCTATATATATACTTTACAACATATATAGTGTATATACATTTACTAAATATATTGTATAGTGTATATAGTACATTTTAAAATGTCTCTATATATCGTGAATATAAAGGCTAGAGATCATGAAATATGTGTATATATATATATATATATATATATGTATATATATGTATATATATATATATATATATATATATATATATATATTAGTGTGTGTGTGAGTGAATGCTCTCGTATGAATTTGTTTGTTTACTTCATAATAATCGACATCGACACACATTTAACCTGGAGCTAAATATATGGTTCTATTTTATCTATTCTGTTTTATCCACTCAGGTCATTTGATTTAGCTTTTTAATTTCTGTCACCAAATTACAGATCCAGTGACCCAAATTACAGTCTACATAATTATACACTGCAACAATCCATCACCCATTATTTGGATATAAAGTGCAGCTTATGCATCTATACTATACATGTAATATATATATATATATATATATATATATATATATATATATATATATATATATATAATATTTCTATACACATACAGTACTTGTTTCCTTTCAGTTCCCATTTTTTTGCAGCATAAAAAAATTGATTGGCCCAGCACTGAGGGCTGCTATGAAATGTTGCAGTTAAGCCCCTGGGACTGGATCTTGTTCAGATGCAGAATTTTACAGTGGAATGTTCCCATAAAGCCGGCGCCTGGACCCAAGCTTGGAAGTGAGTCCCCCCAGTGCAGACCGAGGGGGCATGCAGACCATAAGGGCGATCGCCTGCTTCTTACCTTAATAGTCGTTTCTGGGAGGTTGAGGGCAGCTGCCAGCTCGCATCTCCGGGGCCGGGACACATAATTCTCCCGGTAGAACTCCTTCTCCAGCCTTCCTATCTGCTCCCGGGTGAATGCTGTCCGGTATCTCCGCACCTGGTCAGCAGCTGAGCTGGAGCTCCCAACGGGGTTATTACTGCAGCCCAGGCCGCCTAATCCGGAGCTGGTGGAAGAGCTGGTGGTGCTGGCCACTGATCCACTCTCTGCAAAGCAAGGAACACATCATGACATGAATATAGGATAATATCTATATATATTTATTGATTTTACATGCAAGATGAGGGTTCTGATTGCACTAAAAATAGAGAACGTTCAGAACCATCTGGGGACATTTAATAGCCTCTATGGTTTGGATCACCCAATTCCTTTTTTAGGCTTAGTGTTATCTTAAAAAATATCACATCCCGCTCCTATTTGCATTTTTTTTTCAAGGTTATGAGGCTTAAAAATATTATTTATAGTTTAAAATCAGCAAATCAAATAAGTAGAAGCTAAATGTATCAGTATAAAATGGAGAGACCCCATTGGAGAGTGCGCTGCCTATTCTCAGTGGCTAAATAAATGCATTAATAATAAATACCTTAAACTACCATGTTACTGAATTAACTATTGTTTTTCTTTTATTGATTACCATTGGACAGACAAATAAACAAACAAACACAAATCGATTGGTTGTTTCATTGTGCAGGTGTTAACTCGGTGTAAAGTTTGTATGTGAAGTTCCCATAATAAAATGCAATCTATACGTTTATGTTTACTTTCGATGTTCTAGGTTTTGTGTGTGGTTCTATGTGTTCTTAGAGCACACGAAACACATGCTTTTATGCAGTTATAGTAAAAATCATATCATGACCGTTCAAATAAACTTATGATGTAGGATCAGCTGAAATAGGTGACTTATTTTATTTTTTTTTAGGTATATTTCTATGTTACATTAAAACGAATATGCCATGGATACATATGTTTCTGCATTGAGAAAATCTTGTTATGTGTGTAGATTTAAAAAAAAAAAAAAAGAAAAGAAAATGTAGGTGAGTAAAGTTGAGCTTGTGCGCACAGTGGAGGTCCATACCTTTGCTGATGCCATCCTTTAGCTGGGCACCACTGTTGGGGGAGCGCAGGGCTGAGCAGCCCACCTCCACATCACTGCTCATATCTGCCTCTGAAGCCACGTCTGAATAGTGGTTTATCTTCTTGCCTCTGTCAGATCCGGGCAGCTCGGATGCGTTGTTATTGGGTTCACTGTTGGAATGAGAGATGCCAAACAAACTGTCTATTTCAAATTTGCCTTTGCTGGGGATGTCCCCCATAGATCCATGCATAGAGGAGGAAGTCAGCCTGGGACTCAGCCGAGCGTTATGATGAGCGTTTTCCAAGGCCTCCAACACTGCATTCCCAGCCGAGTCTGATAGATTGGAGAGCCTTTTGCCTGTGCTTGGGCTGTGCAGACCTCTTTCCATGAGAATCATCTCTTTTCTTATCCTTTCCATCATCTCAGCTGTGGTGAGGAGGGGAAGCAGTGAGAGTAGGGAGCAGGCTTGGTGCTGTAGTGATGATGATGATGATGTGCCTGCAGCAGGGGCCAATTCACATGCAGCCTCTGCCCAAAGCCTCTAAATATTATCTTCTCCTTGCAGTCAAAATGGTAAGATGCCAAAGCGATGGAATGACTGGTCAAAATGACCCATACATCCTTCCCAGCCAGAAATGTCATTCATCAAAAGCTAGGGCTCGTCATTAAGGTATGAATGACGCTGTTTGAATAATCATTTATTGTAACAGTTTTATAAGCAAATAAATACAGGCTCCTGTCACTTGTCGGTGAAGGCGGGTTCTGTGCAGACAAATCCATCCAGGTAGAGAGAGGGGAGAGACAAGGAATGAAGTGTGGGCTCCTGATCAGACCCTGCTTCAATGGCTGTGGGGTTTGGCCTCTGGGGTGAAATTGACAGTCTGATTAATACAACCAGCCGAGCAACATTTCCCTTTCATTTAGGGGCATCATTATGCTGTGATTTTTGTTTTGTTGCCTTTAAGGTGCTAATGATGCTGATGGCTGTTCTTTTTCTTTCTTCTTTTTTTTTCTACGAATAAATGACAATTTTCTTTAAAAAAAAAATATGAGAACATTTTTTAATATTCTATAATGAGAAAAATCATATTATTTATATCGTTATCATTTTGTTATTTGTTAACAAGTGCTAATTATTGTTATTTGTAGAAAAGATTCGTGTTTGCATTTTCATTCTATTTTCAGGGAAATGTGATTTTTAGTTTTTTTTATTTTAGGTTTTTTTTTTGACAATTCGAAATTCAAAGTATAATGTATGGCAACATACCAGATATTCGTACAATAAAAATAATAATATAATTGTATCACTTCATCTCCCATCTCTATTTTATGTTATCTTGTAAAATGATAAATATGGATAGGACTAGTGGTTGACGTTTATAATCCTGCTCTTAGGGTCAACGTGAGTCTCTTTTAGGTTACACAGAGAATAACTTGATATTTAAAGATGTGACGTTTGTTGAATATTGATATTTCTATGCTCAGGTATCGAACAGTCATCAGAAGTGATGTTTCCTTACAGATGCTGCCAGCATTTGTACTGAACATGTATGGTTATTGTTGTAATGTAGCCTTTACTTTCGCTGAAGAACCAAGATGATTGTCATTAAAGTGACCATTTCCACTTTCCAGACTCTGATGACTTGGGAAGACACCGATTATCTTATCGCTGTCCTTTGGCGCCCCCATCAGTTGACATCTAAGTATTGCTACAGGAATTTCAACCTTTATTGTAGCAATCATCTTTAAACTGGATAGCCTCAGTCTTTCTCTTTACCCAGTTTACAGAAAACAAACATATTTTTTTTTCTGAAGGAAACTTTGTATTGTTCTTAGTATTTTACTTAAACTATGAATTGGACTTTCAATTAAAAATAAGTTCTGTCTTTATAATTCCTTGTACACAGTGAAAAGGAGGAGGAAGTAAAGGGTATGAACTTACTAATACTTGTCATATTAATGCAAATACTAATTCAAACCCTGGAACCAAACTAAAGTAAGGCAGAATTCATACATGCCAGATTTGTTGCAACATTTATTTTTTTTTTTGCTCCTGTCCCATTTATCTGAATAGAGGGAGTAAAAATAAACAGTATACACATCCTACAGAAACAGTCCCATTGAGTAAGTCATGGATTTTCAGTTGCACAAATCTGCCATGGTTAAAAAATGGATTGTTAGATCAGAGTATGTGCCAAAACATATCCTAACATCTCTCACATTCACATGTGTTTCGTGTGTGTTGCCTGTATATATATATATATATATATATATATATATATATATTTATATATATATATATATATATATATATATATATATATATATATATCTGCAATGTACAATATAGTAATATATGCATACATATGATTTTGTAACATGTAATATTGTAATATATATGTATAATATATATATATATATATATATACTGTATATATATATATATATATATATATATATATATATATATTGATGATATTGCAGGCTATCTATTCATTAATGGTAATTTATTGGCATGATATTATGCTCTCTTGTTATTGGTTCTTTTGTAATTAATGTGCTTATATTATTGCACAATGTCCACTGTATACTTGAGAAAGGCCAAATTATGCCAAAACATGGTATAATCACACGACAATTGTAGTGTACTATTGTTCTATATGCAAGGAAGTTCTCCCAATGTGTACAGGACATCCTTAGACACCTTAATACTTACAAATATGCCCAAATGGTGCCCTTTTTTTAGCCTTATTTACGCCAGACAACATAGGCAGGTGCCCTTTTCAACTTAACTCTATACAAATTACAGAGTGGCAGATATAGGTAACTTTATAAGTATATTATTGCAGACAGATATGTTCTGTGGGATTGTTTCAAATTGTACTCCAATATGAAATATATACAATTAATGTAAAAGTAAACAATGTATATATCAAAGAAAAATTCTTTATTTTTTCCCCTCCACCATTCAGTATGTAAAAAAAAAATTCTGATGGCAGGATAGGTAAAAGTGGAGCCTTAGCATATGCATCAGTTGTCCAACCAGCTTGCATCAATCAATCAGATGAACACTTTTGGACATCATCTGAAGGGTAAGAAAACCAATCTGAATTGCACAAATATATGAAAATCTGGCTTTACATATGAATTTGTATGAATTTGATTAAAAAAAAACTCTTAAGAATTCTGTAAAAAAAAAAAAAAATCCCACACAGATCTGGAATGATGTAATGTAAACTAGACTTCTGTGCACCCATTTACAGCTCATATAGATTGATGTGATAGGCCAGGTAGGTGATCCTTTCCTATATAGGATGCAAAAAATAACAAAGAGAAATATAAGCCTGGGTGCAGCCTAAAAGTCTGATTTTGATGTCTAAAACAATCTTTTTATCCTTATGTATTTTTTATACAGTCAATTGACACTGATTGGATAAAAGATACATAAAGCTGACAATACGAATTAGAATTAATGTCAGTAGATCCCACCAGTAATCCAGTGTCCACTGTCCCTGATTCCTGGGAAAAAAGAAGACTGGAACTTGTTGGATTGCAACTTGCCTTATCATTAGTAAATCCTCTCTTAGCCTTGAGCGTTATCAGAATGTACACTAAAATGATTATACAGTAAATCCATCTTTATCACATTTTATTGGTGAACCCCCAAAGTATAAAAGTGCGCAATGCTAAAGCTTTAGAATATTGTGAAAAAGGACAAAGATCATGACTGAAGTGTAAAATGTATGTTTGCATTATATTGCATACCAGAATAAATGGAATCCATACCAGGGCTCCATGGACTTACAATGTTTGTTTCTAAAACACTTTTTGTTTCCATTTTCATTGTTTTCATGTGTATGTGTATTCTGTTAACAGCTTTGTATTAATACATGTGTCACTGCTTCTGGTTTTTTTTTTGTTTATTCATTTTTTCTATAGTGCAGATAAAAAAAATCCAAAATATGCGTTCATATTACAGGTCAATTTGATTTTCAGGTTAAGTTGATTTACATAAAAACATTACGTCTATCATACATGAGCCAAAAACATATTTAATAATATTAACTCCATGTGCCAAAACACACAATTCTGATTGCACATCTAACCAAGAATACACATTTGTGTGTGTATGTATATATATATATATATATATATATATATATATATATTATTTTTTTTTTTGCTTTTTTAACAGATAAAGGAGATAAGATAGGGTTTACGATATTAATTGTTGGAATAACTTACTGTTTAATGAATAAAACTTTACAGAGCTCCTATTATTAAATATCAAGTTCATTGTCTAAGTCATGAAAATGAATAATGTTTGTAATTTGCTTCCTGTTACAAAACAATCCAGTAAAGAATGATATTTACTTACATCATACGGTGCCACATGTTTGAGCATAGTAGTGTGGACTTCTACCTACTGGGAAGAGTTCTAGTGTACATACATGCTGAGTCTCACTCCCCATAAGAGAAGAACCTCTCTCCCCACAGTAGGAGAACCTCTCTCTCCATAGGTGAACCTCAATCTTCGTAAGAGAAGAACCTCACTCCCCATAGAAGAACTTCTCTCATCACATGAGGAGAACCTCTCTACTCACAGGAGGAGAACCTCTCTCACCATAGGAGGAGAACCTCTCTCACCATAGGAGGAGAACCTCTCTCCATAGAAGGTGAACCTCAATCTTCATAGGAGAAGAACCTCATTCCCCATAGAAGAACTTCTCTCAGCACAGGAGGAGAACCTCTCTACTCACAGGAGGAGAACCTCTCACCATAGGAGGAGAACCACTCTCCATAGAAGGTGAACCTCAATCTTCAGAGGAGAAGAACATCTCTCCCCACAGTAGGAGACCCTCTCTCCATAGAAGGTGAACCTCAATCTTCATAGGAGAAGAACCTCTCTCCCCAGAGGAGGAGAACCTCTCTCACCATAGGAGGAGAAACTCTCTCACCATACACTTCCTGACAGAAGTTATGTCGCATATCCATGTTATGTAAATAAAAGCTTATAACCTGACGTTAAATTCATTAATTGGTTGTATAAATTATTCTTTTGAAAGCTGAAACCCTCCGAAATGTGGTTTAGGTTAAGAAAATAAATTGGCATCAATGCAGAAATATTGATCAGTTTATGGACACAGAATGGTCAGATTTTGGCAAGACAAAAGTTTTGTCGCCTGGTCATATAATGCACCCAATCCTAGTTTACATCCTCACCTGTGCTCAGTAAATGATCGGTTAATTAGTGTGTGTATATTAAAAAAAACAGCACCCCAGACCTTCACTTGAACTGCAACTTGAACTCTGACAACATGCAAAAAATCCACCCTGCGACCAAAGCCTGGATTATCAAGAGGCTGAAGACCAGATCGACTGCAGAGGTGGCTGGCACCTTTAATGTGTCTCAGCATCAAGCACAAAGAATTAAAAAAAGATTTAAAGAGATTGGAGATGTGTTTGACAAGCCCAGGTCCGGCAGACCCCGCAAGACAACTGCTCAGGAGGAACGTTTGTTGGTTAGAAAATTCAAATCAAGCCCCTCTTCCACTGCTGCAGAGCTCCAACAGGCCTGGTCACCTCAAGTCCTTGTGTCAACTAGAACAGTTTGTAGGATTCTGTCTTGAAATGGCCTCCATGGTCGAATCAGTGCCCAGAAGCCAGCACTAAACAAAAGGCAAATAAAAAACCACGTGGCATTTGCAAAGTCCCACAGCCTGCTAAAGAGATGGACTGTTATGATCCGGTGACCTTGGAGCAGCATGAAAACACACACAAACACAGGCAGAAAACAGGATTTAGCACAAGAGGCCACTCTAGCTAAAATAGGAAAGGATAGAACAGAGTCCTGTGCGGTCAGTATTAAAACCCTTCCAAAAATATCCACAGCAGATTATACAAAAAATTCCTCCATCTAACTAAAGACATGGAACATATCTGCAACTCCAGAGACTCCTACACTCAGAGCAGGAATACAATAAAAAAACAAGCACACAGCTTGTGTGCCATAGAAAAAGAAACAGACACTTATCTTTGCTGAATTGGCAGCTAAGCAGGAGAAGCCAGACAGAGATCCAACACTTCCCAAGAAACATTGACAACTGGCAAGGACTAATGAGTCCTGCAAACCTAAATACCCCAGTCAGAATTGCAATCAGCAGATACACCTGTCCAGGACTGCAGGCCAGGGACAACTGCATTACCACCTACAACCACCGGAGGGAGCCCAAAAGCAGAATTCACAACAGTACCCCCCCCTTGAGGAGGGGTCACCGAACCCTCACCAGAGCCCCCAGGCCGATCAGGATGAGCCAGATGAAAGGCACGAACCAAATCAGCGGCATGGACATCAGAGGCAAAAACCCAAGAATTATCCTCCTGGCCATAACCCTTACATTTGACAAGGTACTGAAGCTTCCACCTCGAAAAACGGGAATCCAAAATCTTCTCAACAACATATTCCAACTCCCCATCAACCAACACAGGGGCCGGAGGATCAACAGAGGGAACAACGGGCTCCACATATTTCCGCAATAAAGATCTATGGAAGACATTATGGATCGCAAAAGAGGCCGGAAGCGCCAGTCGAAAAGACACCGGATTAATGATCTCAGAAATCCTATAAGGACCAATAAACCGAGGAAAACTTACGGGAAAAGAAGGCACACGGTTTCATTAAGGAACCAACAGGATCCCTCTGAGACAAAACAGCCCCTGCCCCAATCTCAGAAGCGTCAACCTCAACCTGAAACGGAAGAGAAACATCCGGTTGGCGCAACACCGGAGCAGAAGTAAATCGACCTTTAAGCTCCTGAAAGGCAAAGACAGCCGCAGAGGACCAATTCGCCACATCAGCGCCTTTCTTCGTCAAATCGGTCAAGGGTTTAACCACGCTGGAAAAATTAGCAATGAAACGGCGATAAAAATTTGCAAAGCCCAAAAATTTCTGAAGGCTCTTCACGGATGTGGGCTGAATCCAATCATGAATGGCCTGAACCTTAACCGGATCCATCTCTATATGAGGGAGGAAAAATAAAGCCCAAAAAGGAAACCTTCTGCACCCCAAAGAGACACTTAGACCCTTTCACAAACAGGGCATTATCACGAAGGATCTGAAATACCATCCTGACCTGTTCCACATGAGACTCCCAATCATCGGAAAAAATCAAAATATCGTCCAAATATACAATCAAGAACTTATCAATATAAGTCCGGAAAATATCATGCATGAAGGACTGAAAAACAGATGGAGCATTAGTGAGCCTGAATGGCATCACAAGGTATTCAAAATGGCCTTCGGGCATGTTAAACGCAGTTTTCCATTCATCACCCTGCTTAATACGAACAAGATTATATGCCCCCCGAAGGTCAATCTTCGTAAACCAACTAGCTCCCTTAATCCTAGCAAACAAATCGGTAAGCAAAGGTAAAGGGTATTGAAACTTGACCGTGATTTTATTCAAGAGGCGATAATCAATACAGGGTCTCAAGGAACCATCTTTTTTAGCAACAAAAAAGAACCCCGCACCCAACGGTGAAGAAGATGGCTGAATATGCCCTTTCTCCAAAGACTCCTTAATATAGCTCTGCATGGCGGTATGTTCAGGCACAGACAGGTTGAAAAGTCGACCCTTAGGAAACTTACAGCCTGGAATCAAGTCAATAGCACAATCGCAGTCCCTGTGCGGTGGAAAGAAACTGGACTTGGGCTCATCGAATACATCCTGAAAATCAGACAAAAACTCTGGAATTTCAGAAGAGGAAGAATAGGAGATTGACATCAAAGGAACATCATTATGAACCCCCTGACAACCCCAACTAGTCACAGACATGGACTTTCAATCCAACACAGGATTATGTACCTGCAACCACGGAAAACCCAGCACGATAGCATCATGCAAATTATGCAACACCAGAAATCGACAATCTTCCTGATGGGCTGGCGCCATGCGCATGGTCACCTGTGTCCAAAACTGGGGCTTATTTTTAGCCAAGGGTGTAGCATCAATGCCCCTTAAAGGAATAGGGTTCTGCAAAGGCTGCAAGGGAAAACCACAACGCCTGGCAAACTCAAAGTCCATTAAGTTCAAGGCGGCGCCTGAATCCACAAACGCCATCACAGAAAATGATGACATTGAGCAGATCAAGGACACAGATAACAGAAATTTAGGTTGTACAGTACTGATGGTAAATGAACTAGCGATCCTCTTTGTCCGCTTAGGGCAGACTGAAATGACATGAGAAGCGTCGCCACAATAATAACACAACCCATTCTGATGTCTGAATCCTTGTCATTCCGTTCTAGACAGAATCCTATCACACTGCATTGGCTCAGGAATCTGCTCTGAGGACAACGCCACAGCGCGCACAGTTCTGCGCTCCCGCAAGCGTCGGTCAATCTGAATGGCCAGAGGCATAGAATCACTCAGACCGGAAGGCGTGGGAAACCCCACCATAACATCTTTAACGGATTCAGAAAGACCCTTTCTGAAAATTGCCGCCAAAGCATCATTATTCCATTTAGTCAACACAGACCATTTTCTGAATTTCTGACAATACAATTCTGCCGCCTCTTGACCCTGAGACAGGGCCAACAAGGTCTTCTCAGCTTGATCCACAGAATTAGGTTCATCATATAATAATCCTAAAGCCTGAAAAAAGGAGTCTACATTAAGCAAAGCTGGATTCCCAGATTCCAGGGAAAATGCCCAATCCTGCGGGTCGCCACGCAGCAGGGAGATGACGATTTTAACCTGCTGAATGAAATCACCGGAGGATCGAGGTCTCAGAGCAAAAAACAGTTTACAGTTGTTTTTAAAACTCAAAAATTTGGACCTGTCACCAAAAAACAAATCAGGAGTAGGAATCTTCAGTTCTAAAACAGGAGTCTGAACAATATAATCAGAAATACCCTGTACCCTAGCAGCAAGCTGGTCTACATGAGAAGCTAATTCCTGAACATTCATGCTAGCACTTGGCTCCTCAGCCACCCAGAGATAAAGAGGGAAGAGAAGATAAAGCAGACTGAAGAAAAAAAATGGCTCAAGACCTTTCTTCCCTTCTTCTGAGATGCATTTAACTCATTATTGGCCAGTTGTACTGTTATGATCCGGTGACCTTGGAGCAGCATGAAAACTTTCACTGGAGTAGGTGGTAACTGACCGCAAATCCTGATCTCAACACCGCAACTAGAAGTAGCCGTGGGGCGTACCTAACAAACCCTAGACACCTCGTCACAGCCGGAGGACTAGATACCCCTATAGATGGAAATAGGAATACTACCTTGCCTCAGAGCAGAACCCCAAAGGATAGGCAGCCCCCCACAAATATTGGCTGTGAGTAGGAGAGGAAAGACAAACACAGGCAGAAAACAGGATTTAGCACAAGAGGCCACTCTAGCTAAAATAGGAAAGGATAGAACAGAGTCCTGTGCGGTCAGTATTAAAACCCTTCCAAAAATATCCACAGCAGATTATACAAAAAATTCCTCCATCTAACTAAAGACGTGGAACATATATCTGCAACTCCAGAGACTCCTACACTCAGAGCAGGAATACAATCAAAAAACAAGAACACAGCTTGTGTGCTATAGAAAAAGAAACAGACACTTATCTTTGCTGAATTGGCAGCTAAGCAGGAGAAGCCAGACAGAGATCCAACACTTCCCAAGAAACATTGACAACTGGCAAGGACTAATGAGTCCTGCAAACCTAAATACCCCAGTCAGAATTGCAATCAGCAGATACACCTGTCCAGAACTGCAGGCCAGGGACAACTGCATTACCACCTACAACCACCGGAGGGAGCCCAAAAGCAGAATTCACAACAATGGACACTGGAAAAGTGGCAGAAGGTGGATTTCTCTGAGGAATCTTCAGTAGAATTACACCACAGCCACCACAAATACTGCAGGAGACCTACTGGAGCCCGTATGGTTCCAAAATACACCCTGAAAACAGTTAAATTTGGTGGTGGAAAGATCATGGTCTGGGGTTACATTCAGTATGGGGGTGTGCAAAACATTTGCAAGGTGGAAGGCAATATCAAAAGCCTAAAATATCAAGAAGTATTGTGTTGTGAGTTCCGTTCTGGAGCTCCCTCCTGTGGTTGCTAATGGTATTTTTGTGAGTTCTGCCCTTGGGCTCCCTCTGGTGGTTTCGAGTGGAACTGCTGCTCCTTTAGGTAGCTGTAGCAGCTGCCTTCACTAATCGCCTTGCCTGGGTTTGTTATTTAAACCTGCTCTGGGCTTTAGTCCATGCCTGCTGTCAATGTTCTTGGTTGGATTTGATTCTTCCCTTGGATTTCTCATATGGCCAGTCCTTGTCTGCAAAAGATAAGTTTTGCTAGTTTTGTTTGTCCGTTTGTTTGGACTCTATTGCTTTGCATTTTGTCTCTTTTGTCCAGCTTGTCACTATGTCTTATTCAGGCTAGCTGGAAGCTCTGGGAAGCAGATTTGCCCCTCCACACCGTGAGTCGGTGTGGAGTTCATTTTTGTAAACTGCGTGGATTTTGTAGTTTTTAATACTGACCGCACAGTATCCTTTGCTCTCTGTCTATCTAGTTTAGTTTTGGCCTCCCTTTGCTGAATTCTTATTTCATTTCTGAGTTCGTCATTTCCCTCTCCTTTCACAGTCAATATTTGTGGGGGGCTATCTTTCCTTTTGGGGGTTTCTCTGAGGCAAGATAACTTTCTATTTCCTTCTTCAGGGGTAGTTATTTCTTAGGCTGTGAAGAGGTGTCTAGGGAGAGTCAGGAACATCCCACGGCTATTTCTAGTTGTGTTGTTAGGATTAGGGACTGCGGTCAGTAGAGATACCACCTTCTCAGAGTTCGTTCCATGTTGCGTTTTAGCCACCAGGTCATATCAGTGTGGCCTCTTAACCACCAGGTCATAACAGTACAGCAGGCCAGGAATGAATTGAATGCATCTCAAAAGAAGGAAAAAAAAAGAGTTCTGAACCATTTTTTTTCTGTGCTCTGTTCTGTCTTCTTTTTCCTCTTGATATCTGGGTGGTGCTGGATTTATGCTCTGGTATGGAGGTTCAGGTTTTGTTTTCTCGTGTGGATCAACTTGCTGCAAGAGTCCAGAGTATCCAAGATTATATTGTTCAGACTCCGGCTATAGAGCCAAGAATTCCTACTCCTGATTTGTTTTTTGGGGACAGATCCAAGTTTTTGAACTTTAAAAATAGCTGCAAATTGTTTTTTGCTTTGAAACCCCGTTCTTCTGGTGATTCCATTCAGGAAGTGAAAATCATCATATCCTTACTGCGTGGTGATCCTCAAGACTGGGCATTTGCTCTTGAAACAGGGAATCCGGCATTATTGAATGTAGATGCATTCTTTCAGGCGCTCGGATTGTTGTATGACGAACCTAACTCTGTAGAGCATGCTGAGAAAACACTGTTGGCCCTGTGTCAGGGTCAGGAAGTGGCAGAGTTATATTGCCAGAAATTTAGAAATTGGTCTGTGCTCACTAAATGGAATGAAGAAGCGCTGGCTGCTATTTTCAGAAAAGGTCTTTCTGAAACCCTTAAAGATGTTATGGTGGGCTTTCCTACGCCTACCGGTTTGAGCGAATCTATGTCTCTAGCCATTCAGATTGATCGGCGCTTGCGTGAGCGTAAGGCGGTGCACCATATGGCAGTGTCCTCTGAGCGAAGTCCTGAGCCTATGCAATGTGATAGGATTTTGACTAGAGCAGAACGGCAGGAATTCAGACGTCAGAATGGCCTGTGTTTTTACAATGGTGATTCAGCTCATGCTATTTCTGATTGCCCTAAGCGTACTAGGAGGGTCCCTAGCTCTGTTACCATTAGTACTGTCCAGCCTAAATTTCTCTTGTCTGTTACCCTGATTTGCTCACTGTCGTCCTTTTCTGTTATGGCATTTGTGGATTCTGGCGCTGCCCTGAACTTAATGGACTTAGAATTTGCCAAGCGCTGTGGTTTTTCCTTGGAACCTTTGCAGAGTCCTATTCCCTTAAGGGGGATTGATGCTACGCCATTGGCCAAGAATAAACCTCAGTACTGGACACAGTTAACCATGTGTATGGCTCCAGCACATCAGGAAAATATTCGTTTTTTGGTGTTGCATAATTTGCATGATGTTGTTGTGCTGGGTTTTCCATGGTTACAGGTACATAATCCAGTGCTGGATTGGAGATCTATGTCTGTGACTGGTTGGGGTTGTCAGGGGATACATAGTGATATTCCTTTGATGTCCATTTCCTCGTCCCCTTCTTCTGAAGTTCCTGAGTTTTTGTCGGATTTCCAGGATGTATTTGATGAGCCCAAGTCCAGTTCCCTACCTCCTCATAGGGACTGCGATTGTGCCATTAATTTGATTCCTGGCTGTAAGTTCCCTAACGGCCGACTTTTCAATCTGTCTGTGCCAGAGCATGCCGCTATGCGGAGTTATGTAAAGGAGTCCTTGGAGAAAGGGCATATTCGCCCGTCTTCGTCACCGTTGGGAGCGGGATTTGAGACCCTGTATAGATTATCGCCTTCTCAATAAGATCACTGTCAACTTCCAGTATCCGTTACCTTTGCGTTCTGATTTGTTTGCTCGGATTAAGGGTGCTAGTTGGTTTACTAAAATTGACCTCCAAGGGGCGTATAATCTTGTGCGTATTAAACAAGGTGATGAATGGAAAACAGCATTTAATACGCCTGAAGGCCATTTTGAACACCTTGTGATGCCATTCGGGCTCTCTAATGCTCCATCGGTATTTCAGTCCTTTATGCATGATATCTTCCGGAATTATCTGGATAAATTTATGATTGTGTATTTGGATGATATTTTGGTTTTCTCCGATGATTGGGAGTCTCATGTGAAGCAGGTTAGGATGGTGTTTCAGGTCCTTCGTACTAATGCGTTGTTTGTGAAGGGGTCTAAGTGCCTCTTTGGAGTTCAGAGGGTTTCTTTTTTGGGTTTCATTTTTTCTCCCTCGGCTATTGAAATGGACCCTGTTAAAGTCCAGGCCATTCATGATTGGACTCAACCTACATCTGTAAAGAGCCTTCAGAAATTTTTGGGCTTTGACAATTTTTATCGTCGCTTTATTGCTAATTTTTCTAGTGTTGTGAAGCCTCTGACCGATTTGACGAGGAAGGGCGCTGATGTGGTGAATTGGTCCTCTGCGGCTGTTGAGGCCTTTCAGGAGCTTAAACGTCGCTTTACTTCTGTCCCTGTGTTGCATCAGCCAGATGTTTCTCTCCCTTTTCAGGTTGAGGTTGATGCTTCTGAGATTGGGGCAGGGGCCGTTTTGTCTCAGAGAAATTCTGATGGCTCTTTGATGAAACCTTGTGCCTTCTTCTCCAGAAAATTTTCGTCTTCTGAGCGTAATTATCATGACCTAGGCGCCTCGTCACAGCCTCAGAACTAGCTAGCCCTAGAGGTAGGAAAAATAAGCCTATCTTGCCTCAGAGAAAATTCCCCAAAGGAAAAGGCAGCCCCCACATATATTGACTGTGAGTAAGATGAAATCACAAACACAGAGATGAAATAGATTTAGCAAAGAGAGGCCCGACTTACTAAACAGACAGAAGATAGAAAAGGTCACTTTGCAGTCAGCAAAAAACCCTACAAAAGCCACACAGAGAGTGCAGGAAAAAATACCTTCCACACCGACTAACGGAGCGGAGGCGCCCCTCTGCATTCCAGAGTTTCCAGCAAGCAATGCAAAATTCACATAAGCATGCTGGACAGAAAAAATAGCAAACAAGAAAAAAGCAAAGCAAAACTTAGCTTCTGCTGGAGGAAACAGGTAACCAGGAAGATCCAGGAGCGAACTAGACCAATGCTACAACATTAACAGCTGGCATCGGACAAGGATCCAAGTGGAGTTAAATAGAGCAGCCCACTAACGAATTAGCCTCGTCACCTGTAGAAGGAAACTCAGAAACACCCACAGGCATCAGAGAAAGTCCATGGACAGAACCAGCCAAAGTACCACTCATGACCACAGGAGGGAGCCCGAAAACAGAATTCACAACAGTACCCCCCCCCCCCTGAGGAGGGGTCACCGAACCCTCACGAGAGCCCCCAGGCCGACCAGGATGAGCCAAATGAAAGGCACGAACCAGATCGGCCGCATGAACATCAGAGGCAAAAACCCAGGAATTATCCTCCTGAGCATAACCCTTCCACTTGACCAAGTACTGGAATTTCCGTCTCGAAATACGAGAATCCAAAATCTTCTCCACCACATACTCCAACTCCCCCTCAACCAACACCGGAGCAGGAGGGTCAACGGATGGAACCACAGGCGCCACATATCTCCGCAACAACGACCTATGGAACACATTATGGATGGCAAAAGAATCTGGAAGGGCCAAACAAAATGACACAGGATTGATAACCTCAGAAATTTTATACAGACCAATGAAACGAGGCTTAAACTTAGGAGAGGAAACCTTCATAGGAACATAACGAGACGACAACCAAACTAAATCCCCAACACGAAGTCGGGGACCCACACAGCGCCGGCAGTTAGCGAAACGTTGAGCCTTCTCCTGGGACAATGTCAAATTGTCCACCACATGAGTCCAAATCTGCTGCAACCTATTCACCACAGTATCTACACCAGGACAGTCAGAAGACTCAACCTGCCCTGAAGAGAAACGAGGATGGAAACCAGAATTGCAGAAAAACGGCGAAACCAAAGTAGCCGAGCTGGCCCGATTATTAAGGGCAAACTCAGCCAACGGCAAAAAGGACACCCAATCATCCTGATCAGCAGAAACAAAGCATCTCGGATATGTTTCCAACGTCTGATTAGTTCGTTCAGTTTGGCCATTTGTCTGAGGATGGAAAGCCGAGGAAAAAGACAGATCAATGCCCATCCTAGCACAAAAGGATCGCCAAAACCTCGAAACAAACTGAGAACCTCTGTCCGAAACAATGTTCTCCGGAATGCCATGTAAACGAACCACATGCTGGAAAAACAATGGCACCAAATCAGAGGAGGAAGGCAATTTAGACAAGGGTACCAAATGGACCATCTTAGAAAAGCGATCACAAACCACCCAAATGACCGACATCTTTTGAGAGACGGGGAGATCCGAAATAAAATCCATAGAAATATGCGTCCAGGGCCTCTTCGGGACCGGCTAGGGCAAAAGCAACCCACTAGCACAAGAACAGCAGGGCTTAGCCCGAGCACAAGTCCCACAGGACTGCACAAAAGAACGCACATCCCTTGACAAAGAAGGCCACCAAAAGGATCTAGCCACCAAATCTCTGGTACCAAAGATTCCAGGATGCCCAGACAACACCGAACAATGAAGCTCAGAGATAACTCTGCTAGTCCATTTATCAGGGACAAACAGTTTCTCTGCTGGGCAACGGTCAGGTCTATCAGCCTGAAATTTTTGCAGCACCCGCCGCAAATCAGGGGAGATGGCAGACAAAATTATCCCCTCTTTGAGAATACCTGCCGGCTCAGAAACACCCGGAGAGTCAGGCACAAAACTTCTTGACAGGGCATCAGCCTTCACATTCTTAGAGCCCGGAAGGTACGAAACCACAAAATCAAAACGGGAGAAAAATAACGCCCATCAAGCCTGTCTCGGATTCAACCGTTTGGCAGACTCAAGATAAGTCAAATTTTTGTGATCTGTCAAGACCACCACGCGATGCTTGGCTCCTTCCAGCCAATGACGACACTCCTTGAATGCCCACTTCATGGCCAACAATTCACGATTACCAACATCATAATTGCGCTCAGCAGGCGAAAACTTTCTAGAAAAGAAAGCACATGGCTTCATTCCCGAGCCATCAGAACTTCTTTGCGACAAAACAGCCCCTACTCCAATCTCAGAGGCATCAACCTCAACCTGAAACGGGAGCGAAACATCTGGCTGGCACAACACAGGGGCAGAAGAAAAACGACGCTTCAATTCCTGAAAAGCATCCACGGCCGCAGAAGACCAATTGACCACATCGGCACCCTTCTTGGTCAAATCAGTCAATGGTTTAGCAACACTAGAAAAATTAGCGATGAAGCGACGATAAAAATTAGCAAAGCCCAGGAACTTTTGCAGGCTCTTCACAGATGTCGGCTGAGTCCAATCATGAATGGCCTGGACTTTAACAGGGTCCATCTCGACAGTAGAAGGGGAAAAAATGAACCCCAAAAATGAAACCTTCTGAACTCCAAAGAGACACTTTGACCCCTTTTGTCCAGCTTGTCACTATGTCTTATTCAGGCTAGCTGGAAGCTCTGGGAAGCAGATTTGCCCCTCCACACCGTGAGTCGGTGTGGAGTTCATTTTTGTAAACTCTGCGTGGATTTTGTAGTTTTTAATACTGACCGCACAGTATCCTTTGCTCTCTGTCTATCTAGTTTAGTTTTGGCCTCCCTTTGCTGAATTCTTATTTCATTTCTGAGTTCGTCATTTCCCTCTCCTTTCACAGTCAATATTTGTGGGGGGCTATCTTTCCTTTTGGGGGTTTCTCTGAGGCAAGATAGCTTTCTATTTCCTTCTTTAGGGGTAGCTATATCTGAGGCTGTGACGAGGTGTCTAGGGAGTGTCAGGAACATCCCACGGCTATTTCTAGTTGTGTTGTTAGGATTAGGGACTGCGGTCAGTAGAGATACCACCTTCTTAGAGCTCATTCCATGTTGCGTTTTAGCCACCAGGTCATATCAGTGTGGCCTCTTAACCACCAGGTCATAACAGTATTGGCTACCTCTTATATTCCAAGTCATAAAAGGAGTCAAATTCTGCAGCAGGATGGTGCTCCATCTCATACATCCATCTCTACAACAAAGTTCCTCCAGGCAAAAAAGATCCACGTGCTCAAGGACTGGCCAGCCCAGTCACCAGACATGAACATCATTGAGCATGTTTGGGGTAGGATGAAAGAGGAAGCTTGGAAGACAAAACCAAAGAATCTAGATGAACTCTGGGATGCATTCTTTGCTATTCCTGATGACTTCATTAATAATAATATGAATCATTGTTGAACCGCATGGATGCAGTCCGTCAAGCTCATGGAAGTCACACAAAATATTAAATATGACTTTAATAGCACCACAACTTCATTCGCCAATGTTATGCAACATATATTTGTATTTTAGACAGATAAATGAAAGGGGGCAACCACAGAGATGGAGGGATCCAACCTGATCTATACTACAAACAGCTATATATAAATAAATATATATATTTGTATTTTAGGTTAATTATTTGTTTGAATATCACATTACTTTTCTGTGGGCAACAACTTTTGTCTTGCCAAAATCTGACCATTCTGTGTCCATTAACTGATCAATATTTCTGCATTGATGCCAATTTATTTTCTTAACCTAAACCACAGTTCGGAGGGTTTCAGCTTTCAAAAGAATAATTTATACAACCAATGAATGAATTTAACGTCAGGTTATTTTATATAGCGCTAACATATTCCGCAGCGCTTTACAGATTGCACACATTATCATTGCTGTCCCCCATTGGGGCTCATAATCTAAATTCCCTATCAGTATGTCTTTGGAATGTGGGAGGAAACCAGAGTACCCAGAGGAAACCCACGCAAACACTGAGAGAACATACAAACTCTTTGCAGATGTTTTCCTTAGTGGGGCTTGAACCCAGGACTCCAGCGCTAAAATGCTGTGCTATCCACTGCGCCACCGTGCTGCCCAATTAGGGTTATAACCTTTAAAGGGTTATAACCTTTTATTTACATAACATGGATAAGCGACATAACTTCTGTCAGGGAGTGTAGGAGGAGAACCTCTGCACTAGCATGGCAGTAAAGCGGAGAAGACTTATTTTGCAAGAGATATGAGAAGGGACTACATTTTCATCTTCCAGAGGGGAAAGTGGACTCATTCTACCAAGAGCCTGCCCTCAATAAAACAGCTTAAAGAAGTTGCGCAGGCTTGGGGTACAAGTATGCACACTCTATGCGACTGCAGACTTGTAAATCTTCACAGCGCACACTGCACGCTGTGAAGATTCTCAGGTGCTGGCACCAGGAGTCCATGGTCATGTAACCGCAAGTGTTCGATTTGCATACTTCCAGCCACATTCTGAATAGCCGTGTCTGGCCATTATTCAGCGTACCTGCGTCTCCTGGTTCAGGTCCCACCGGGCACTTCCCAGGCGGCGATAGCCCCTCTTCGAGGAGACTCCAAATAACTGAGACACAGTCCATGGTAAATTGAATGGTTTCTTTACTGACAACAGCATCTTTCTGTTCCTCAACCCATCCGACTCTGGTCCTAAGAGCCTCCACCCAAGCCGTGAGTCGCCACATATTGGCTGCTGTTATGGTTCACTGTACCAATGTCCAAAAGCTGTGGATAACTGGGACTTTCGCTGCATAATGTTACGCAGCTGCCGAGCCGTCCTGGTCCTATAGCCCATGTGGACACTTCAGGCACCCTGGCCCTGTCTGAACTAACTTCCTACTCACCTAGCTTTAACTCCCGGTAGCCCCTCCTACACCTAACCACTATGTTGCTAAGAACTCTACATGCTAAAGTGCCCACCTCTAGTGTCCAAAAGGGTGCACTGCACTTTCCATATCTAAAATATAACAAAACCCAATACATTTACAAGAAATGGTAACACAGAAAAAAGTGTGGCAATGCCATAAACTCTAGGTGGTAATCAGGGTCGGACTGGCCCACCGGAGAACCAGACGATTCTCCGGAGGGCCCAGTCCCTGACACCTGCTGGCATACAGTGCCAGCAGCTGAATAGGGCCCCTGTTGCTCCAGGGGCCCCCAGCAAGTGGGGTGTTGCTAATAGCGCACACCACGCAGCTGCTATGTGGCCCCCATACCTGCGGAGCAGCAGCGGGTCACAGGAAGCCTAAGCCTGTCCCCGTTGCTAAAGTGAAATGAATATTCACGCTTCCCCAAGCCCCCATGGGCGTGGAAAGGAGTGACTTCATTTCAATTTAATCACGGGCAGTGTTTGCCGCAAGCTGCGGCTAAACACTGCCCGCTATCAGAGCCCGCAGACCAGGGCCCCCACCCCCGCTCCCACAGGGGCCCCCAGCTCACACGGCTGCTATGGGGCCATAAGCCAGGGGTCCCGGTGCCAACACTGCCCCCCAGCGCTTGTTAATGGGGAGAGAGCATCAGATGACGCTCCCTCTCCCATGACTCCCCTCACCGCTGACACACAGCGGGTGCGCGATGACGTTACTTCATTGCATGCCTGCTGTGTGTGAGGCCGACAGCAGTGCAGCTCTTGACATCGGAGCAGAGCCACTGCTGGAATCAGCATGGGAGCGAGGAGGAGAGGTGAGTATTGTGCTTTTTTGTGTTTTTTTATATTATTGAGTCCTGGTTGTATGGGGGGGTGAGCTGCATGATGCCCTGTGGGGCAAGGGTGAGTTGCATGATGCCCTATGGGGCAAGGATGAGCTGCATGATGCCCTATGGTGGGGTGAGCTGCATGATGCCCTATGGGGGAGTGAGCTGCATGATGCCCTATGGGGGGAGTGAGCTACATGATGCTCTATGGGGGAGTGAGCTGCATGATGCCCTATGGGGGGGAGTGAGCTGCATGATGCCCTATGGGGGAGTGAGCTGCATGATGCCCTATGGGGGAGTGAGCTACATGATGCCCTATGGGGGAGTGAGCTGCATGATGCCCTATGGGGGGAGTGAGCTGCCTGATACCCTATGGGGAGGGTGAGCTGCATGATACCCTATGGGGGAGTTGTATGATGCCCTATGAGGGTGAGTTGCATGATACCCTACGAGAGGGGGCAGCGTGATACCCTATGAGAGGAGGGCAGCATAATACCCTAAGATGGGGGGCAGCGTGATACCCTATGAGGGGGGCAGCATAATACCCTATGGGGTGTAGCATGATACCCTATGGGGGCAGCATAATACCCTATGGGGGGCAGCATAATACCCTATGAGGGGGGCAGCATGATACCCTATGAGGGGGGACAGCATGATACCCTATGAGGGGGCTACATTATATTCCATGAAGGTGCTGCATTATACCTTATGAGGGGGCTGCATTATACCTTATGAGGGGGTTGCACTATACTCTAAGGGGGCTACATTATACCTTATGGGGTGCTGCATTATACTCTGAGGCTGGTTGCATTATATTCTGCAGGGGGGCTACATTATATTCTATAGGGGGCTGCATTATACAGTTAGGGCCAGAAATATTTGGACAGTGACACAAGTTTTGTTATTTTAGCTGTTTACAAAAACATGTTCAGAAATACAATTATATATATAATATGGGCTGAAAGTGCACACTCCCAGCTGCAATATGATAGTTTCCACATCCAAATCGGAGAAAGGGTTTAGGAATCATAGCTCTGTAATGCATAGCGTCCTCTTTTTCAAGGGACCAAAAGTAATTGGACAATGGACTCTAAGGGCTGCAATTAACTCTGAAGGCGTCTCCCTCGTTAACCTGTAATCAATGAAGTAGTTAAAAGGTCAGGGGTGGATTCCAGGTGTGTGGTTTTGCATTTGGAAGCTGTTGCTGTGAGCAGACAACATGCGGTCAAAGGAACTCTCAATTGAGGTGAAGCAGAACATCCTGAGGCTGAAAAAAAAGAAAAAATCCATCAGAGAGATAGCAGACATGCTTGGAGTAGCAAAATCAACAGTTGGGTACATTCTGAGAAAAAAGGAATTGACTGGTGAGCTTGGGAACTCAAAAAGGCCTGGGCGTCCACGGATGACAACAGTGGTGGATGATCGCCGCATACTTAATTTGGTGAAGAAGAACCCGTTCACAACATCAACTAAAGTCCAGAACACTCTCAGTGAAGTAGGTGTATCTGTCTCTAAGTCAACAGTAAAGAGAAGACTCCATGACAGTAAATACAAAGGGTTCACATCTAGATGCAAACCATTCATCAATACCAAAAATAGACAGGCCAGAGTTAAATTTGCATAAAAACACCTCAAGAAGCCAGCTCAGTTCTGGAAAAGTATTCTATGGACAGATGAGACAAAGATCAACCTGTACCAGAATGATGGGAAGAAAAAAGTTTGGAGAAGAAAGGGAACGGCACATGATCCAAGGCACACCACATCCTCTGTAAAACATGGTGGAGGCAACGTGATGGCATGGGCATGCATGGCTTTCAATGGCACTGGGTCACTTGTGTTTATTGATGACATAAGAGCAGACAAGAGTAGCCGGATGAATTCTGAAGTGTACCGGGATATACTTTCAGCCCAGATTCAGCCAAATGCTGCAAAGTAGATTGGACGGCGCTTTATAGTACAGATGGACAATGACCCCAAGCATACAGCCAAAGCTACCCAGGAGTTCATGAGTGCCAAAAAGTGGCACATTCTGCAATGGCCAAGTCAATCTCCAGATCTAAACCCAATTGAGCATGCATTTCACTTGCTCAAATCCAGACTTAAGACGGAAAGACCCACAAACAAGCAAGACCTGAAGGCTGCGGCTGTAAAGGCCTGGCAAAGCATTAAGAAGGAGGAAACCCAGCGTTTGGTGATGTCCATGGGTTCCAGACTTAAGGCAGTGATTGCCTCCAAAGGATTTGCAACAAAATATTGAAAATAAAAACATTTTGTTTGGGTTATGTTTATTTGTCCAATTACTTTTGACCTCCTAAAATGTGGAGTGTTTGTAAAGAAATGTGTACAATTCCTACATTTTCTATCAAATATTTTTGTTCAACCCTTCAAATTAAACGTTACAATCTGCACTTGAATTCTGTTGTAGAGGTTTCATTTCAAATCCAATGTGGTGGCATGCAGAGCCCAACTCGCGAAAATTGTGTCACTGTCCAAATATTTCTGGCCCTAACTGTATTCTGTGAGGGGGCTACTTTATATACTATGAGGGGGATACATTGCACCCTATGAGTGGGCTACTTTATATTCTATAAGGGGGCTACCCCAACCCCTGCTACATAATTAAGACGTAAAAAACAGGGTATTTGGTTGATAGGTTTTTTGCAAAAAAGGTATACTAAGCTGCTCCACCAAACGTCAAGGTATACCCATATCAGAGCAGTCCTAACTGATGTATGCAATCCCTATCTCATGTATTTAAAAACCTAATCATCTGTATATTACCTGTGTGAACAGGGTTCAGAGAGGAAAAGTCCATGTGGACTGTTATGATCTGGTGGTTAGGACAAATAGTGGACCTGGTAGTTAGAGCACCAGAAAAGACCTGATAGCACATTAATACAGGACAAGCTCTGGGAAGTGGAACCTCTGCTGACCGCAATCCCTAATCCTATCACGCACACTAGAAATAGCCGTGGAGCGCTCCTATCATGACCTAGGCGCCTCGTCACAGCCTCAGAACTAGCTAGCCCTAGAGGTAGGAAAAATAAGCCTATCTTGCCTCAGAGAAAATTCCCCAAAGGAAAAGGCAGCCCCCACATATATTGACTGTGAGTAAGATGAAATCACAAACACAGAGATGAAATAGATTTAGCAAAGAGAGGCCCGACTTACTAAACAGACAGAAGATAGGAAAGGTCACTTTGCAGTCAGCAAAAAACCCTACAAAAGCCACACAGAGAGTGCAGGAAAAAATACCTTCCACACTGACTAACGGAGCGGAGGCGCCCCTCTGCATTCCAGAGTTTCCAGCAAGTAATGCAAAATTCACATAAGCATGCTGGACAGAAAAAATAGCAAACAAGAAAAAAGCAAAGCAAAACTTAGCTTCTGCTGGAGGAAACAGGTAACCAGGAAGATCCAGGAGCGAACTAGACCAATGCTACAACATTAACAGCTGGCATCGGACAAGGATCCAAGTGGAGTTAAACAGAGCAGCCCACTAACGAATTAGCCTCGTCACCTGTAGAAGGAAACTCAGAAACACCCACAGGCATCAGAGAAAGTCCATGGACAGAACCAGCCAAAGTACCACTCATGACCACAGGAGGGAGCCCGAAAACAGAATTCACAACAGTACCCCCCCCCCTGAGGAGGGGTCACCGAACCCTCACGAGAGCCCCCAGGCCGACCAGGATGAGCCAAATGAAAGGCACGAACCAGATCGGCCGCATGAACATCAGAGGCAAAAACCCAGGAATTATCCTCCTGAGCATAACCCTTCCACTTGACCAAGTACTGGAGTTTCCGTCTCGAAATACGAGAATCCAAAATCTTCTCCACCACATACTCCAACTCCCCCTCAACCAACACCGGAGCAGGAGGGTCAACGGATGGAACCACAGGCGCCACATATCTCCGCAACAACGACCTATGGAACACATTATGGATGGCAAAAGAATCTGGAAGGGCCAAACGAAATGACACAGGATTGATAACCTCAGAAATTTTATACAGACCAATGAAACGAGGCTTAAACTTAGGAGAGGAAACCTTCATAGGAACATAACGAGACGACAACCAAACTAAATCCCCAACACGAAGTCGGGGACCCACACAGCGCCGGCGGTTAGCGAAACGTTGAGCCTTCTCCTGGGACAATGTCAAATTGTCCACCACATGAGTCCAAATCTGCTGCAACCTATTCACCACAGTATCTACACCAGGACAGTCAGAAGACTCAACCTGCCCTGAAGGGAAACGAGGATGGAAACCAGAATTGCAGAAAAACGGCGAAACCAAAGTAGCCGAGCTGGCCCGATTATTAAGGGCAAACTCAGCCAACGGCAAAAAGGACACCCAATCATCCTGATCAGCAGAAACAAAGCATCTCGGATATGTTTCCAACGTCTGATTAGTTCGTTCAGTTTGGCCATTTGTCTGAGGATGGAAAGCCGAGGAAAAAGACAGATCAATGCCCATCCTAGCACAAAAGGATCGCCAAAACCTCGAAACAAACTGATAACCTCTGTCCGAAACGATGTTCTCCGGAATGCCATGTAAACGAACCACATGCTGGAAAAACAATGGCACCAAATCAGAGGAGGAAGGCAATTTAGACAAGGGTACCAAATGGACCATCTTAGAAAAGCGATCACAAACCACCCAAATGACCGACATCTTTTGAGAGACGGGGAGATCCGAAATAAAATCCATAGAAATATGCGTCCAGGGCCTCTTCGGGACCGGCTAGGGCAAAAGCAACCCACTAGCACAAGAACAGCAGGGCTTAGCCCGAGCACAAGTCCCACAGGACTGCACAAAAGAACGCACATCCCTTGACAAAGAAGGCCACCAAAAGGATCTAGCCACCAAATCTCTGGTACCAAAGATTCCAGGATGCCCAGACAACACCGAACAATGAAGCTCAGAGATAACTCTGCTAGTCCATTTATCAGGGACAAACAGTTTCTCTGCTGGGCAACGGTCAGGTCTATCAGCCTGAAATTTTTGCAGCACCCGCCGCAAATCAGGGGAGATGGCAGACAAAATTATCCCCTCTTTGAGAATACCTGCCGGCTCAGAAACACCCGGAGAGTCAGGCACAAAACTTCTTGACAGGGCATCAGCCTTCACATTCTTAGAGCCCGGAAGGTACGAAACCACAAAATCAAAACGGGAGAAAAATAACGCCCATCAAGCCTGTCTCGGATTCAACCGTTTGGCAGACTCAAGATAAGTCAAATTTTTGTGATCTGTCAAGACCACCACGCGATGCTTGGCTCCTTCCAGCCAATGACGACACTCCTTGAATGCCCACTTCATGGCCAACAATTCACGATTACCAACATCATAATTGCGCTCAGCAGGCGAAAACTTTCTAGAAAAGAAAGCACATGGCTTCATTCCCGAGCCATCAGAACTTCTTTGCGACAAAACAGCCCCTACTCCAATCTCAGAGGCATCAACCTCAACCTGAAACGGGAGCGAAACATCTGGCTGGCACAACACAGGGGCAGAAGAAAAACGACACTTCAATTCCTGAAAAGCATCCACGGCCGCAGAAGACCAATTGACCACATCGGCACCCTTCTTGGTCAAATCAGTCAATGGTTTAGCAACACTAGAAAAATTAGCGATGAAGCGACGATAAAAATTAGCAAAGCCCAGGAACTTTTGCAGGCTCTTCACAGATGTCGGCTGAGTCCAATCATGAATGGCCTGGACTTTAACAGGGTCCATCTCGACAGTAGAAGGGGAAAAAATGAACCCCAAAAATGAAACCTTCTGAACTCCAAAGAGACACTTTGACCCCTTCACAAACAAGGAATTAGCACGAAGGACCTGGAACACCATTCTGACCTGCTTCACATGAGACTCCCAATCATCCGAAAAGACCAAAATATCATCCAAATACACAATCAGGAATTTATCCAGGTACTCTCGGAAGATGTCATGCATAAAGGACTGAAATACTGATGGAGCATTGGAAAGCCCGAATGGCATCACCAGGTACTCAAAATGGCCCTCGGGCGTATTAAATGCTGTTTTCCATTCATCGCCCTGTTTAATACGCACAAGATTATACGCCCCTCGAAGGTCTATCTTGGTAAACCAACTAGCCCCTTTAATACGAGCAAACAAGTCAGACAGCAACGGCAAAGGATACTGAAATTTGACAGTAATTTTGTTAAGAAGGCGGTAATCAATACAAGGTCTCAAAGAACCATCCTTCTTGGCCACAAAAAAGAACCCTGCTCCCAACTGTGATGACGATGGGCGAATATGGCCTTTCTCCAAGGATTGCTTTATATAACTCCGCATAGCGGCGTGCTCTGGCACAGATAAATTGAATAATCGGCCCTTAGGAAACTGACTACCAGGAATCAAATTAATTGCACAATCGCAATCCCTATGAGGAGGTAGGGCACTGGCTTTGGGCTCATCAAATACATCCTGATAATCCGACAAAAACTCTGAAACCTCAGAAGGAGTAGAAGACGAAATTGACAAAAATGGAACATCACCATGTACCCGCTGGCAACCCCAGCTGGACACAGACATAGATTTCCAGTCCAATACTGGATTATGGACCTGTAGCCATGGTAACCCTAAAACGACCACATCATGCAGATTATGTAACACCAAAAAACGGATATCCTCCTGATGTGCAGGAGCCATGCACATGGTCAATTGGGTCCAGTACTGAGGCTTATTCTTGGCCAAAGGCGTAGCATCAATTCCTCTCAATGGAATAGGATGCTGCAAGGGCTCCAAGAAAAAACCACAGCGCCTAGCATACTCCAAGTCCATCAAATTCAGGGCAGCGCCTGAATCCACAAATGCCATAACAGAGTAGGAAGACAAAGAACAAATCAGAGTAATGGACAATAGAAATTTTGACTGTACCGTACCAATGGTGGCAGACCTAGCGAACCGCTTAGTGCGCTTAGGACAATCGGAGATAGCATGAGTGGAATCACCACACTAAAAACACAGCCCATTCCGACGTCTGTGTTCCTGCCGTTCAGCTCTGGTCAAAGTCCTATCACACTGCATAGGCTCAGGCCCATGCTCAGATAGTACCGCCAAATTGTGCACAGTTTTACGCTCACGCAAGCGCCGATCGATCTGAATAGCCAAAGACATAGACTCATTCAGACCAGCAGGCATAGGAAATCCCACCATGACATCTTTAAGGGCTTCAGAGAGACCGTTTCTGAAGATTGCTGCCAGGGCACATTCATTCCACTGAGTGAGCACAGACCACTTTCTAAACTTCTGACAATATATCTCTGCTTCATCATGACCCTGACACAGAGCCAGAAAGATTTTCTCTGCCTGATCCACTGAATTAGGTTCGTCATAAAGCAATCAGAGCGCCAGGAAAAACGCATCCACATCACGCAATGCCGGATCTCCTGGCGCAAGGGAAAATGCCCAGTCTTGAGGGTCACTACGTAACAAAGAAATAATGATCCTTACTTGTTGAGCAGGATCACCTGAGGAGCGAGGTTTCAAAGCTAGAAACAATTTACAATTATTTTTGAAATTCAAAAACTTAGATCTATCACCAAAAAATAAATCAGGAATTGGAATCTTAGGCTCTGACATCGGATTCTGAACCACAAAATCTTGGATGTTTTGTACCCTTGTAGTGAGATTATCCATCCAAGAGGACAGACCTTGAATGTCCATGTCCACACCTGTGTTCTGAACCACCCAGAGGTAAAGGGGATAAGTGAGACAGAACACGCTGCAAAGAAAAAAAAATGGTCTCAGAGCTTCACTTATCCCTCTATTGAGATGCATCAATACTTTGGGCCAGCTGTACTGTTATGATCTGGTGGTTAGGACAAATAGTGGACCTGGTAGTTAGAGCACCAGAAAAGACCTGATAGCACATTAATACAGGACAAGCTCTGGGAAGTGGAACCTCTGCTGACCGCAATCCCTAATCCTATCACGCACACTAGAAATAGCCGTGGAGCGTTCCTATCATGACCTAGGCGCCTCGTCACAGCCTCAGAACTAGCTAGCCCTAGAGGTAGGAAAAATAAGCCTATCTTGCCTCAGAGAAAATTCCCCAAAGGAAAAGGCAGCCCCCCACATATATTGACTGTGAGTAAGATGAAATCACAAACACAGAGATGAAATAGATTTAGCAAAGAGAGGCCCGACTTACTAAACAGGCAGAAGATAGGAAAGGTCACTTTGCAGTCAGCAAAAAACCCTACAAAAGCCACACAGAGAGTGCAGGAAAAAATACCTTCCACACCGACTAACGGAGCGGAGGCGCCCCTCTGCATTCCAGAGCTTCCAGCAAGCAATGCAAAATTCACATAAGCATGCTGGACAGAAAAAATAGCAAACAAGAAAAAAGCAAAGCAAAACTTAGCTTCTGCTGGAGGAAACAGGTAACCAGGAAGATCCAGGAGCGAACTAGACCAATGCTACAACATTGACAGCTGGCATCGGACAAGGATCCAAGTGGAGTTAAATAGAGCAGCCCACTAACGAATTAGCCTCGTCACCTGTAGAAGGAAACTCAGAAACACCCACAGGCATCAGAGAAAGTCCATGGACAGAACCAGCCGAAGTACCACTCATGACCACAGGAGGGAGCCCGAAAACAGAATTCACAACAGTGGACTGTTGTGAATTCTGTGGTCAAGCTCCCTCCTGTGGTCATGAGTGGTACTTCGGCTGGTTCTGTCTATGAGCTTCCTCTGGTGGATGTGAGTGGGGCTGCGGCTTCTGAGTTTCCTTCCTCAGGTGACGAGGTTAAGTCGTTAGGTGCTGCTCTATTTAACTCCACCTAGTTCTTTGTTCCTGGCCTCCAGTCAATGTTCCAGTATTGGTCTTGCTCTCTCCTGGATCTTTCTTGTGGCCTGTCTGCCCTGCATAAGCTAAGTTTTGCTTGTGTTACTTTTGTTTGCTATATTTTCTGTCCAGCTTGCTATATTGGTTTTTCTTGCTTGCTGGAAGCTCTGAGACGCAGAGGGAGCACCTCCGTACCGTTAGTCGGTGCGGAGGGTCCTTTTGCCCCCTCTGCGTGGTTGTTTGTAGGTTTTTGTGCTGACCGCAAAGCTATCTTTCCTATCCTCGGTCTATTCAGTAAGTCGGGCCTCACTTTGCTAAAATCTATTTCATCTCTGTGTTTGTATTTTCATCTTAACTCACAGTCATTATATGTGGGGGGCTGCCTTTTCCTTTGGGGAATTTCTCTGAGGCAAGGTAGGCTTATTTTTCTATCTTCAGGGCTAGCTAGTTTCTCAGGCTGTGCCCGAGGCGCCTAGGTCTGGTCAGGAGCGCTCCACGGCTACCTCTAGTGTGGTATAATAGGATTAGGGATTGCGGTCAGCAGAGTTCCCACGTCTCAGAGCTCGTCCTATGTTAGTAACTATCAGGTCACTTGTGTGCTCTTAACCACCAGGTCCATTGTGGTTCTGAATCACCTGTTCATAACAGTACTGGAGGCCCAAAGTACTAATGCTTCTCAATAGAGGGAAAAGAGAAGTTCTGAGACCATTTTTTTTTCTCTGTACTGTGTTTTGTCTTTCTTTTCCCCTAGACATTTGGGTGGTTCAGGGCACAGGTGTAGTGATGGACATTAAAGGTCTGTCTTCTTGTGTGGATCATCTCACTGCAAGAGTACAAAATATTCAAGACTTTGTGGTTCAGAATTCTATGTTAGAACCTAGAATTCCTATTCCTGATTTGTTTTCTGAAGATAGAGCTAAGTTTCTGAGTTTTAAGAATAATTGTAAACTGTTTCTGGCTGGTGACCCAGTTCAACAAGTGAAGATCATTATTTCTTTATTACGTGGCGACCCTCAAGACTGGGCATTTTCCCTTGCGCCAGGAGATCCTGCATTATGTAATATTGATGCGTTTTTTCTGGCGCTCGGATTGCTGTATGATGAACCTAATTCAGTGGATCAGGCAGAGAAAAATTTGCTGGCTCTGTGTCAGGGTCAGGATGAGGTAGAGATATATTGTCAGAAGATTAGGAAGTGGTCTGTGCTCACTCAATGGAATGAATGTGCGCTGGCAGCAATTTTCAGAAAAGGTCTCTCTGAAGCCCTTAAGGATGTCATGGTGGGATTTCCTATGCCTGCTGGTCTGAATGAGTCTATGTCTTTGGCCATTCAAATCGGTCGACGCTTGCGTGAGCGTAAAACTGTGCACCATTTGGCGGTATTATCTGAGCATGGACCTAAACCTATGCAGTGCGATAGGACTTTGACCAGAGCTGAACGGCAAGAACACAGACGTCAGAATGGGCTGTGTTTTTACTGTGGTGATTCCACTCATGCTATCTCCGATTGTCCTAAGCGCACTAAGCGGTTCGCTAGCTCTGCCACCATTGGTACGGTACAGTCGAAATTTCTTTTGTCCATTACTTTGATCTGCTCTTTGTCATCCTATTCTGTCATGGCATTTGTGGATTCAGGCGCTGCCCTGAATTTGATGGACTTGGAGTATGCTAGGCGCTGTGGGTTTTTCTTGGAGCCCTTGCAGTATCCTATTCCATTGAGAGGAATTGATCCTACGCCTTTGGCCAAGAATAAGCCTCAGTACTGGACCCAGCTGACCATGTGCATGGCTCCTGCGCATCAGGAGGATATTCGCTTTTTGGTGTTGCATAATCTGCATGATGTGGTCGTGTTGGGGTTGCCATGGCTACAAGTCCATAACCCAGTATTGGATTGGAAATCAATGTCTGTGTCCAGCTGGGGTTGTCAGGGGGTACATGGTGATGTTCCATTTCTGTCTATTTCATCATCCACCCCTTCTGAGGTCCCAGAGTTCTTGTCGGATTACCGGGATGTATTTGATGAGCCCAAGTCCAGTGCCCTACCTCCGCATAGGGATTGTGATTGTGCTATCGATTTGATTCCTGGTAGTAAGTTTCCTAAAGGTCGACTGTTTAATTTGTCTGTGCCTGAGCACGCTGCTATGCGGAGTTACGTAAAGGAATCCTTGGAGAAGGGTCATATTCGCCCGTCGTCGTCGCCATTGGGAGCAGGGTTCTTTTTTGTGGCCAAGAAGGATGGTTCGCTGAGACATTGTATTGATTACCGCCTTCTAAATAAAATCACGGTCAAATTTCAGTACCCCTTGCCGCTGCTGTCTGATTTGTTTGCTCGGATTAAGGGGGCTAGTTGGTTCACCAAGATAGATCTTCGTGGTGCGTATAATCTTGTGCGTATTAAACAGGGCGATGAATGGAAAACAGTATTTAATACGCCCGAGGGCCATTTTGAGTACCTGGTTATGCCATTCGGGCTTTCTAATGCTCCATCAGTGTTTCAGTCCTTTATGCATGACATCTTCCGAGAGTACCTGGATAAATTCCTGATTGTATACTTGGATGATATTTTGGTCTTCTCGGATGATTGGGAGTCTCACGTGAAGCAGGTCAGAATGGTGTTCCAGGTCCTGTGTGCGAATTCTTTGTTTGTGAAGGGGTCAAAGTGTCTCTTTGGTGTTCAGAAGGTTTCATTTTTGGGTTTCATTTTTTCCCCTTCTACTATCGAGATGGACCCTGTTAAAGTTCAGGCCATTTATGATTGGACTCAGCCGACATCTCTGAAGTGTCTGCAAAAGTTCCTGGGCTTTGCTAATTTTTATCGTCGCTTCATCAATAATTTTTCTAGTATTGCTAAACCGTTGACTGATTTATCCAAGAAGGGTGCTGATGTGGTCAATTGGTCTTCTGCTGCTGTGGAAGCTTTTCAAGAGTTGAAGCGTCGTTTTTCTTCTGCCCCTGTGTTGTGCCAACCAGATGTTTCGCTCCCGTTCCAGGTCGAGGTTGATGCTTCTGAGATTGGAGCAGGGGCTGTTTTGTCGCAAAGAAGTTCTGATGGCTCGGTGATGAAACCATGCGCCTTCTTTTCCAGGAAGTTTTCGCCTGCTGAGCGTAATTATGATGTTGGCAATCGAGAGTTGCTGGCCATGAAGTGGGCATTCGAGGAGTGGCGTCATTGGCTGGAAGGAGCTAAGCATCGCGTGGTGGTCTTGACTGATCACAAGAACTTGACTTATCTCGAGTCTGCCAAACGGTTGAATCCTAGACAGGCTCGTTGGTCGCTGTTTTTCTCCCGTTTTGACTTTGTGGTTTCATACCTTCCGGGCTCTAAAAATGTGAAGGCGGATGCCCTGTCTAGGAGTTTTGTGCCTGACTCTCCGGGTGTTCCTGAGCCGGCGGGTATTCTCAAAGAGGGGGTAAATTTGTCTGCCATCTCCCCTGATTTGCGGCGGGTGCTGCAAAAATTTCAGGCTAATAGACCTGACCGTTGCCCAGCGGAGAAACTGTTTGTCCCTGATAAATGGACGAGTAGAGTTATCTCTGAGGTTCATTGTTCGGTGTTGGCTGGTCATCCTGGAATCTTTGGTACCAGAGATTTGGTGGCTAGATCCTTTTGGTGGCCGTCTCTGTCGCGGGATGTGCGTTCGTTTGTGCAGTCCTGTGGGATTTGTGCTCGGGCTAAGCCCTGCTGTTCTCGTGCCAGTGGGTTGCTTTTGCCCTTGCCAGTCCCGAAGAGGCCCTGGACACATATCTCTATGGATTTTATTTCGGATCTCCCCGTCTCTCAAAAAATGTCGGTCATTTGGGTTGTTTGTGATAGCTTCTCTAAGATGGTCCATTTGGTACCCTTGTCTAAATTGCCTTCCTCCTCTGATTTGGTGCCATTGTTCTTCCAGCATGTGGTTCGTTTACATGGCATTCCGGAGAACATCGTTTCTGACAGAGGTTCCCAGTTTGTTTCGAGGTTTTGGCGAGCCTTTTGTGCTAGGATGGGCATTGATTTGTCTTTTTCCTCGGCTTTCCATCCTCAGACAAATGGCCAGACTGAACGAACCAATCAGACCTTGGAAACATATCTGAGATGCTTTGTTTCTGCCGATCAGGATGATTGGGTGTCCTTTTTGCCTTTGGCTGAGTTCGCCCTTAATAATCGGGCCAGCTCGGCTACTTTGGTTTCGCCGTTTTTCTGCAATTCTGGTTTCCATCCTCGTTTCTCTTCAGGGCAGGTTGAGTCTTCTGACTGTCCTGGTGTGGATACTGTGGTGGATAGGTTGCAGCAGATTTGGACTCATGTGGTGGACAATTTGACATTGTCTCAGGAGAAGGCTCAACGTTTCGCTAACCGCAGGCGCTGTGTAGGTCCCCGACTTCGTGTTGGGGATTTGGTTTGGTTGTCATCTCGTTATATTCCTATGAAAGTTTCCTCTCCTAAGTTTAAGCCTCGTTTCATTGGTCCGTATAGGATTTCTGAGGTTCTTAATCCTGTGTCTTTTCGTTTGACCCTTCCAGCTTCTTTTTCCATCCATAACGTATTCCATAGGTCATTGTTGCGGAGATACGTGGCACCTGTGGTTCCATCCGTTGATCCTCCTGCCCCGGTTTTGGTTGAGGGGGAGTTGGAGTATATAGTGGAGAAGATTTTGGATTCTCGTATTTCGAGACGGAAACTTCAGTACCTGGTTAAGTGGAAGGGTTATGGTCAGGAAGATAATTCCTGGGTCTTTGCCTCTGATGTTCATGCTGCCGATCTGGTTCGTGCCTTTCATTTGGCTCATCCTGGTCGGCCTGGGGGCTCTGGTGAGGGTTCGGTGACCCCTCCTCAAGGGGGGGGTACTGTTGTGAATTCTGTGGTCAAGCTCCCTCCTGTGGTTATGAGTGGTACTTCGGCTGGTTCTGTCTATGAGCTTCCTCTGGTGGATGTGAGTGGGGCTGCGGCTTCTGAGTTTCCTTCCTCAGGTGACGAGGTTAAGTCGTTAGGTGCTGCTCTATTTAACTCCACCTAGTTATTTGTTCCTGGCCTCCAGTCAATGTTCCAGTATTGGTCTTGCTCTCTCCTGGATCTTTCTTGTGGCCTGTCTGCCCTGCATAAGCTAAGTTTTGCTTGTGTTACTTTTGTTTGCTATATTTTCTGTCCAGCTTGCTATATTGGTTTTTCTTGCTTGCTGGAAGCTCTGAGACGCAGAGGGAGCACCTCCGTACCGTTAGTCGGTGCGGAGGGTCCTTTTGCCCCCTCTGCGTGGTTGTTTGTAGGTTTTTGTGCTGACCGCAAAGCTATCTTTCCTATCCTCGGTCTATTCAGTAAGTCGGGCCTCACTTTGCTAAAATCTATTTCATCTCTGTGTTTGTATTTTCATCTTAACTCACAGTCATTATATGTGGGGGGCTGCCTTTTCCTTTGGGGAATTTCTCTGAGGCAAGGTAGGCTTATTTTTCTATCTTCAGGGCTAGCTAGTTTCTCAGGCTGTGCCCGAGGCGCCTAGGTCTGGTCAGGAGCGCTCCACGGCTACCTCTAGTGTGGTATGATAGGATTAGGGATTGCGGTCAGCAGAGTTCCCACGTCTCAGAGCTCGTCCTATGTTAGTAACTATCAGGTCACTTGTGTGCTCTTAACCACTAGGTCCATTGTGGTTCTGAATCACCTGTTCATAACAGTGGACATGCTGAGTAGAACAGCTTTTGTGCAGATAGCCCAAGAGGAGTGGTGGGCAACTCCCCAGTCTTGTAGACACAAGAGAACAATTATGGAAACAGGAACACATGGGCTACTCGCACAGTGAACAAGTCTCTAGGAACATGCTCACACACCACCAAGAAACTTGAAGACACAAAAGAGCATAGTAGAACCAAAAACACTCAGTTTAAAAAAATCACAGTAATCCGCAAGTGCTAGTAAAAAGATGTAAAAAACAGGGTATTTGGTTGATACTTTTTTTGCAAAAAATGTATACTAAGCTGCTCCACCAAACGTCAAGGTATACCCATATCAGAGCAGTCATAACTGATGTATGCAATCCCTATCTGATGTATTTAAAAACCTTATCATCTGTATATTACCTGTGTGAACAGGTTTCAGAGAGGAAAAGACCATGTGGACATGCTGAGTGGAACAGCTTTTGTGCAGATAGCCCAAGAGGAATGGTGGGTAACTTCCCAGTCTTGTAGACACAAGAGAACAATTATGGAAACAGGAACACATGGGCTACTCGCACAGTGAACAAGTCTGTAGGAACATGCCACACACCACCAAGAAACTTGAAGACACAAAAGAACATAGTAGAACCAAAAACACTCAGTTTCAAAAAATCACAGTAATCCGCAATTGCTAGTAAAAGATGTAAAAAACAGGGTATTTGGTTGATACGTTTTTTGCAAAAAATGTATACTAAGCTGCTCCACCAAATGTCAAGGTATACCCATATCAGAGCAGTCCTAACTGATGTATGCAATCCCTATCTGATGTATTTAAAAACCTGATCATCTGTATATTACCTGTGTGAACAGGGTTCAGAGAGGAAAAGTCCATGTGGACATGCTGAGTGGAACAGCTTTTGTGCAGATAGCCCAAGAGGAGTGGTGGGTAACTCCCCAGTCTTGTAGACACAAGAGAACAATTATGGAAACAGGAACATATGGGCTACTCGCACAGTGAACAAGTCTGTAGGAACATGCTCACACACCACCAAGAAACTTGAAGACACAAAAGAGCATAGTAGAACCAAAAACACTCAGTTTCAAAAAATCACAGTAATCCGCAAGTGCTAGTAAAAAGATGTAAAAAACAGGGTATTTGGTTGATACGTTTTTTGCAAAAAATGTATACTAAGCTGCTCCACCAAACGTCAAGGTATACCCATATCAGAGAAGTCCTAACTGATGTATGCAATCCCTATCTGATGTATTTAAAAACCTGATCATCTGTATATTACCTGTGTGAACAGGGTTCAGAGAGGAAAAGTCCATGTGGACATGCTGAGTGGAACAGCTTTTGTGCAGATAGCCCAAGAGGAGTGGTGGGTAACTCCCCAGTCTTGTAGACACAAGAGAACAATTATGGAAACAGGAACACATGGGCTACTCGCACAGTGAAAAAGTCTGTAGGAACATGCTCACACACCACCAAAAAACTTGAAAACACAAAAGAGCATAGTAGAACCAAAAACACTCAGTTTCAAAAAATCACAGTAATCCGCAAATGCTAGTAAAAAGATGTAAAAAACAGGGTATTTGGTTGATACGTTTTTTGCAAAAAATGTATACTAAGCTGCTCCACCAAACGTCAAGGTATACCCATATCAGAGCAGTCCTTTCTGATGTATCCAATCCCTATCTGATGTATTTAAAAACCTGATCATCTGTATATTACCTGTGTGAACAGGGTTCAGAGAGGAAAAGTCCATGTGGACATGCTGAGTGGAACAGCTTTTGTGCAGATAGCCCAAGAGGAGTGGTGGGTAACTCCCCAGTCTTGTAGACACAAGAGAACAATTATGGAAACAGGAACACATCGGCTACTCGCACAGTGAACAAGTCTGTAGGAACATGCTCACACACCACCAAGAAACTTGAAAACACAAAAGAGCATAGTAGAACCAAAAAACACTCAGTTACAAAAAAATCACAGTAATCTGCAAGTGCTAGTAAAAAGGTGTAAAAAACAGGGTATTTGGTTGATACATTTTTTGCAAAAAATGTATACTAAGCTGCTCCACCAAACGTCAAGGTATACCCATATCAGAGCAGTCCTAACTGATGTATCCAATCCCTATCTGATGTATTTAAAAACCTGATCATCTGTATATTACCTGTGTGAACAGGGTTCAGAGAGGAAAAGTCCATGTGGACATGCTGAGTGGAACAGCTTTTGTGCAGATAGCCCAAGAGGAGTGGTGGGTAACTCCCCAGTCTTGTAGACACAAGAGAACAATTATGGAAACAGGAACACATGGGCTACTCGCACAGTGAAATAGTCTGTAGGAACATGCTCACACACCACCAAAAAACTTGAAAACACAAAAGAGCATAGTAGAACCAAAAACACTCAGTTACAAAAAATCACAGTAATCCGCAAGTGCTAGTAAAAAGATGTAAAAAACAGGGTATTTGGTTGATACGTTTTTTGCAAAAAATGTATACTAAGCTGCTCCACCAAACGTCAAGGTATACCCATATCAGAGCAGTCCTAACTGATGTATGCAATCCCTATCTGATGTATTTAAAAACCTGATCATCTGTATATTACCTGTTAGGACTGCTCTGATATGGGTATACCTTGACATTTGGTGGAGCAGCTTAGTATACATTTTTTGCAAAAAACGTATCAACCAAATACCCTGTTTTTTTCATCTTTTTACGAAAACTTGCGGATTACTGTGATTTTTTGAAACTGAGTGTTTTTGGTTCTACTATGCTCTTTTGTGTCTTCATAATTAAGACGTGTACTACCTTATATTATACCCTGATATTAGCGTGTTTTACTGCACAATTGGTGGTCTTGTATTTATTTCTATGTAGCTACAAGAATGATTTTCTCTGGTGGGCCCAAGGTGCTCCAGTCCGACACTGGTTGTAATACACAACGACATGTAGCAGTACCACAGGGTAATTAGCAATACACTGTAGAAACGCATAAAGAACTACGGAGGGAAGAGCAAGGGAGTAGTATTATTGTATTATTCCACCCCCTTATATATTGCCTTTGGGAGTTTCGGTCATCTGAATTTTCTCTTCAAAGAAAAAAATTATGCACACCTTGCCACTCACCTGACCTTAGACTGCAACTTCCTTCCTGGTCCTCTAGTGAATCGCTTACTTCATGGCTTTAGTCTTCCCTTCTATCTTCACCTTCACTCTCTGGATTCTCTGGCAATGATAAGGCCTCAAGCAAAGTCAAAATGTTTTGTGATCCATAGTTGAATTTCCTTGCTTAATGTTTGAATCTGATGCATTTGAGTTTCGGCAGATTTGCTTTTCCTTCCTATAGAATATTGAAATGGCTGCCATTTTTTACACTTACAGAAATTCGGTTCATACATTTTAATATTAAGCTCTTCTGTTGTAATCTGGGGATCATTTGGCAATACAAAGTATAAATTATCGCTAGGTCACAGCAGCTGCTCAGCATTCGGAAAGACAGGGTGACCAGCAGTGTGAGCAGAAATAGGAAGAGGCTGACAGCACTCACTTAACTGGGGCGCCCGTTCCACGTCCAGGGAACCTTCCTGGATACTCCAAGACCATCCAATATAAATGAACAGCGCTCCACCCAGGTGTAGAAATCTTCAAACAACGCTTTATTAAGCCATGGTATAGCAGCAACGTTTTGACCAAAACTTGATCTTTCTCAAGCATACACTATAGCATAATGGGCTGTCTTAAGTGGTGTGGATGCCACACAGTGCACCAATCACCACCCAGTACCACCCACATACAACAATTTACAAATGTGACATATATAATAGACATCAGATATAAATATACAAACTCCCTATCAATATCCGCACATATAACTAATAAACAATCATAATATTAACTATAAAGCAAAAGATCTCCCATTGTTTATTTCACGGTCGGCGAATCCACTTTCTGCATCATCATCTCCATGGGGACCATCAGCCAACCAGCAATTCCGCATCCATATCGTCATTGGTGTTGTGAAGTCCAATCCAGGATCGTGGCGCCAGAAAACCAAACATCCTATCGTTGCACACAATACATAACACCCCGCAGTTTCACCCAATCTAAAAGACTCTTCATCTAAGACAGGATCCCACATTGCATGCCTGTGCTTTACTGCCGGGTCACTTGAGTTCAACAGCCGCGTCACATTGGATATGAGAATTTTTGCTAATGTTTTAATTTTATTTCTGTAGGATGCCCTGGGATAGTGGGTGGCTGGATGAATTAAGACGGTAGTGGATTTACATTATATGTCCAATATATTAATTAATAAATGGATTTTTATATTGTCTTTTTCCTCCTTGGCCTTCCGACTGTCTCATTGTATCATTATTATATTAATTTTTTTCATTTGTTTGTAGTGGTTGTTTTTTGCTATGATTTATGTATGTGCTTTTTTCTTTATTTTTTTTACATTATGGTTTATTTGTGATGCCTGGGGTTTTATTCTGGGTTATAGGATTTTTCTATGAGATTTTTCTTTAATTTGTTGATATGGAAGTATCAGCTTTGTATGTACCCTATTTGAACATGGTCGGGATGGGTTCGTGTGGATTGCGTGTGCGCGGATTGCTTCCAGGACGAACTCCGGCTTCACTGTTTTTTTTGTCTGGGGTGAGGTGCGCCAGTGCATCTGCAGGGTAACTCTTCTTGTACCTGCTATAAGGTTGCCTAATGCGTAGTGTTCTAATGAGGCGGCCGAGTGGCGGCACGTGTGCGCTGTGTGGTGGGGGCGGGCCCCTGCTGTGGTCATGTGGTAGAGGCTCGTCCGCTGCTCCGTGCGCCTGCGCTCCCTTGTGACGCGGCTGTTGAACTCAAGTGACCCGGCAGTAAAGCACAGGCATGCAATGTGGGATCCTGTCTTAGATGAAGAGTCTTTTTAGATGAGTGAAACAGCGGGGTGTTATGTATTGTGTGCAACGATAGGATGTTTGGTTTTCTGGCGCCACGATCCTGGATTGGACTTCACAACACCAATGACGATATGGATGCGGAATTGCTAGTTGGCTGATGGTCCCCATGGAGATGATGATGCAGAAAGTGGATTCGCCGACCGTGAAATAAACAATGGGAGATCTTTTGCTTTATAGTTAATATTATGATTGTTTATTAGTTATATGTGCGGATATTGATAGGGAGTTTGTATATTTATATCTGATGTCTATTATATATGTCACATTTGTAAATTGTTGTATGTGGGTGGTACTGGGTGGTGATTGGTGCACTGTGGGCATCCACACCACTTAAGACAGCCCATTATGCTATAGTGTATGCTTGAGAAAAACCAAGTTTTGGTCGAAACGTTGCTGCTATAGCATGGCTTAATAAAGCGTTGTTTGAAGTTTTCTACACCTGGGTGGAGCGCTGTTCATTTATATTGGACAGCAGTGTGAGCAGCCTCTTCTTACCTCAGCAGCCTTGGTACAGTGGCATACTACCAGTGGCGGCAGGCCACGTTGTCTCCCCCCCAGAGCCGGCAATGCCCATCCACCTCCCTTGCCTTTCCCCGTACGCTCAACTTTATCAACATCCAGGATCCCGATACAGCTGAAACTAATGCTGAAAGAGAGGAGCATCAGGTGATGCTCCTTCTTCCATCATTCACCCTCTGTATCTGACGTCTCAGCGCAGCAGGCGCATTACATGGTGCCCTCTGTGCTGAGATGTGCAGCACATCAGAGTGGTTGCTGCAGAGATCAGAGCAGCAAGGGAACAAGGAGGAGAGGTGAATATTGTATTTTTATATCAGTAAGTACATTGTGGTGGCCATGGAGGAGTATGGCATGTATTATACTATATGGAGGACTATGGGGTGCATTATATTGTATAGATGGCTATGCGGAGTGCATTATACTGTATGGAGGATTATAGAATGCATTATACTGTATGGAGAACTATGGGGTACATCATACTATATGGGCTATATGGGGAACTATGGAGATTGCATTATACTATATAGATAACTATGGGGAGTGCATTTTAATATATAGAAGACGATGGAGAGTGCATTATACTGTATGAAGTACTATGGACAGTGCATTATACTTTATGGAGGACTATAGGGTGCATTATACTATATAGAGAATTTTGAGATGCAGTATACTATATGGAGGACTATGGAGCCCATTATACTATATAGAAGACTATGTGGGAGTTATTATAATATTTGGAGAGCTATATGGAGGCAATTATAATATTTGGAAGGCTATGTGGGAGCCTTTATACTCTATGGAGCAATATGTGTGGTCCATCATACTGTATGCAAGCAATTATACAGTGTGAAGGTTTGTGTGGTTCATCATGCTGTGTGGGGTCCATTATACTGTTTGGAGGGCTAGTGGTGGCATTATGCAGTATAGTGAGGCTTAGGGCCATTTTACTCTATGTGGCCCTATTATACTGCATTGACAGCTGTTTGGTGGTGCAGTTGGGGAATCATACTGTGTTGCTGTCACCATACTTTGTTGGGGGAGTTGAGGTGGGGGTATAGTACTGTTATTATACTGTGCGTGTGGGAGGTACTGTGGAGGAGTTCACTGTGGATGTATCATAATGTATTTTTGTGACACATTTGTTGGCATCATACTTTATGGGTGCAATGAAAGGGGAATATAGGCCTTCAGTAGGAGGAAAATTACTTTGTAAAGGCGACAAAGTCTTCTGTGACCCTGACAAATATACACTGCTCAAAAAATAAAGGGAACACTAAAATCCCACATCCTAGATGTCACTGAATGAAATATTCCAGCTGTAAATCTTTATTCATTACATAGTGGAATGTGTTGAGAACAATAAAACCTAAAATTGATCAATGTAAATCACAAGTAATATCCCACGGAGGTCTGGAGTTGGAATGATGCTCATTATCAAAGTGGAAAATGATGTTACAGGCTGATTCAACTTCAGTGAAAATGCCTCAAGACAAGGAAATGATGCTCAGTAGTGTGTGTGGCCTCCACGTGCCTGTATGACCTCCCTACAACGCCTGGGCATGCTCCTGATGAGGCAGCGGATGGTCTCCTGAGTGATCTCCTCCAAGATCTGGACTTAAGCATCCGCCAACTCCTGGACAGGATTCTGTGGTGCAACGTAACGTTGGTGGATGGTGCGAGACATGATGTCCCAGATGTGTTCAGTCGGATTCAGGTCTGGGGAACGGGCGGGCCAGTCCATAGCTTCAATGCCTTAATCTTGCAGGAACTGCTGACACACTCCAGCCACATGAGGTCTGGCATTGTCTTGCATTAGGAGGAACCCAGAGCCAACCGCACCAGCATATGGCCTCACAAGGGGTCTGAGGATCTCATCTCGGTACCTAATGGTAGTCAGGCTACCTCTGGCGAGCACATGGAGGGCTGTGCAGCACTCCAAAGAAATGCCACCCCACACCATTACTGACCCACTGCCAAACCGGTCATGCTGAAGGATGTTGAAGGCAGCAGATCGTGCTCCACGGTGTCTCCAGACTCTGTCACATTCATCACATGTGCTCAGTGTGAACCTGCTTTCATCGTGAAGATCATAGGGCGCCAGTGGCAAATTTGCCAATCCTGGTGTTCTGTGGCAAATACCAAGCGTCCTGCACGGTGTTGGGCTGTGAGCACAGCCCCCATCTGTGCATGTCGGGCACTCAGACCATCCTCATGGAGTCGGTTTCTAACTGTTTGTGCAGACACATGCACATTTGTGGCTTGCTGGAGGTCATTTTGCAGGGCTCTGGCAGTGCTCCTCCTTTTCCTCCTTGCACAAAGGCTGAGGTAGCAGTCCTGCTGCTGGGTTGTTGCCCTTGTACGCCCCTCCCATGTCTCCTGGTGTACTGGCCTGGTAGCACCTCCAGCCTCTGGACATTACACTGACAGGCACAGTAAACCTTCTTGCCACAGCTCACATTGATGTGCCATCCTGGATGAGCTGCACTGCCTGAGCCACTTGTGTGGGTTGTAGAGTCCATCTCAAGCTACCACGAGTGTGAAAGCACAACCAACATTCAAAAGTGACAAAATATCAGCCAGAAACCATTGGTACTGAGATGTGATCTGTGGTCCCCACCTGCAGAACCACTCCTTTATTGAGTATGTTTTGATAATTGCCAGTAATTTCCATATGTTGTCTATTCCATTTGCAAAATAGCATGTGAAATTGATTGTCAAACAGTGTTGCTTCCTAAGTGGACAGTTTGATTTCACAGAAGTTTGATTTACTTGGAGCTATATTCTGTTGTTTAAGTGTTCCCTTTATTTTTTGGAGCAGTGTATATATATTTGTTGTTGTTGTTGGAGGGTGCCCAATTAGAATTTCTGCTATTGAGTCCCATGATTTCTATGTATACCCCTGATATCTCCAGTATAAGATCAGCTAGACAGGGTGGAGAGCAGTGTGAGCAACCTCTTCTTACCTCAGCACCCTTTAATATCCAGTATTAGATCAGATATATAGGTGGACAGGAGTGTGAGTGGCCTCTTCTTACCTCAGCTCCCATATTCTCTCCAATATTAGATCAGATATATGATCAACAGCAATGTGAATGGCCTCGTCTTACCCGAGAGGTCCTTTTACATCCAGTATTAGATCAGATAGCAGTGTGGACAGCAGTGGGAACAGCCTCTTTTTACCTTGGCTCTCATGGTATCTCCAGTATTTGGATCAGATAGACAGGATGGACAGCAGTTTGAGCATCCTCTTCTTACATCAGCACCCATGGTGTCTGCAGTATTGGAGCAGAAAGATAGGGTGGTCAGCAGTATGAGTGGCCATCTCTTACCACATCACCCTGGTCTCTCCAGTATTATGTCAGATAGACAAGGTGGACAGCAGTGTGAGCGGCCTCTTTTTCCCTCAGCATCCTTGGTATCTCAAGTACTGGATCTGATAGACAGGATGGACAGCAGTGTGAGCAGCCTCTTTTTACCTCTGCACCCCAGGTTTCTCCAGTATTAGATCAGATATACAGCTTGGATAGCAGTTTGAGTGGCCTCTTCTTACCCAGCAAACGCTGCTGCACAGAAGATATGAATCACGGTTTCAGCACCAGTGGGGGGGACAGCGCTTACTGTAGCGCTGTCTTCTGCACGGCACACGGACTGCACACGGACAACGTCCGTGTGCGGTACGTGTTTTACACGGACCCATTGACTTTAATGGGTCCATGTAATACGTGCGCTCCCACGAACACTGACATGTCTCCGTGTTTGGCACACGGAGACACGGTCCGCAAAAAATCAATGACATCTGCACAGATGCATTGATTTTAATGTGTCTACGTGTGTCTGTTTCTCCGATACATGAGGAAACTGTCACCTCACGTAGTGGAGCCACTGACGTGTGAAACCGGCCTAATAGCAGGTGGTACTGGAGCTTATGGACTCGTTCAAAATAATCATCTACTGATGTCTGTTATTTAGGGTTGGATTCTTATGATAGAAAATACAGTATGTCTACTTATAGGGGTTGTCTCATGTTCTTAAATGGGTAAAATTGCAAAATGCTTGTAAAAATATTAAACTTTGCCTTTTATTAAAAATCCTCTCAATTCTCCAGAACTGAGAGATATTTCATTTTCTAGTGGAAAGTTTGATACCTAAGTTACTCAACACACCCCAAACTGCTTGCAGGATGCATGGTTTTTCTCTTTTGTCTTAGTTGAAAATATATTGAAAAAAATACATAATAAAATAGACTAAAAACAAATTAACGTTACATATATCAGTGTGCCACACAAAACAAACAAGCCCTAATACAGCTCCACTGATGTAAAAGTTAAAATATTAGAATGAAATAAAAACATAAACATAAATAAATACACCAGAAAATGACAACCAAAAAAAGATTTTTAGTTTTTACTTTTTTCATCACTTTAAAAAAAAAAAAAAAAGTTTAGTATTGCCATAATCATACTGACCTGAAGAATCATGTTACTAGGTCATTTTTTCACACAATGAATATCATAAAGAGAAAACTAAACAAAATGCAATGGTGAAATTGTGTTTTTTTTTCACCATTTCAAAATGATTTTTTTTCTTCTGTTCAGTACATTACTTGCTATAAAGTGAATGTTGTCTTTCAAAACTACAACTCATCCCGCAAAACAAGCCCTTGCACGGCTATGCCAACTGATAGATAAAAACGTTATGGCTCTTTGAAGAAAGGGAGAAGATAACAAAAGTGAAAAAATTGCCCTTTGCCAGTGAAAGGTCAATACCGCTAAGAATGGCCCTCATAACCAGATATGAATTATTTCTTTGCCTGACTCATTGATTACCATGATTGCAGATCCACTAGTCCTTATGTTAGTGATAGAATAAAGTTTAGTAAATTCCTTTAAATTTGACAGAGAAACTGTATTTTTTTTATGTTCATCTATTATTACAACCAAAAAATAATAGAGAATAGATAAAATAGGTCAGAGGACGTAGTGAGCAGCGCTAGACTTGTCAGGTGGAGGCAGTGCTATAACACTTGTAGGGGCAATCTATTCTGTAGAGGTATGTTTTCAGTGAATGTGTGATAGTTTGTAGGGTTTGCGAATGTTGGGGGTCCTGAAGGTGGGAGACACAAGACAACTCTTGTATGTGAGGGTATGAGCTAAAATTACTGACAGAGAGATGGTTGTTATTGGCAAAACAGAATTTGCCGATAATGAGACCTTGAACTTTAGTTTGAAGTTGATGTCCAGGTGGACTTGTTTCCGCCTTTCTTCTCTGTCTGCATGTCAAATCACCAAATGCATCAAACTGGTTATCAGGTAACAAACTCATATGTAAAGTCAGCTTCTAATAATAAGGCTTGTCTGCAGACCCTCCAGGATGCATGTAGCTAATATATGCACCCATGGATTTCTTTGAGGCCTTACTGTACTTTCACCTTTGTTTTTTGTTTTTGCTAGATTTGTTCAGAATCAGACAGTAAAAACATCTGTTTGACGTAATATGAAATCATTATTTTGCTATGTGAATCTGTCTGAATCTACCAGAAGACAAAATATGACACCATCCAGATCACCATATGCCTACAGCTTTGTAATACAATACCGTAGCGACTCTATCAGCCTCTGCTGTGTGCATGAGGACTAATTATCAGGTATAATGTACCCAAATTCTTTCAATTTTTTAAAAATGTTATTAAAAAAAGTTTATTGTAAAATATTGAAAAACTACCTGTAGGTAAACCATATAAAACACTGCTTTTTATGCACATAGAATCCTTATTTACCTTCCATATTCTAATTGAGTAACTTACTTCATCCCACCTGAGCTACATGTATACATGTCCCACCTTCATTATAAGAAGTTGGATCATGTGATCTCTAGTCTGACTACCAGCCCAGTACTTGCACTTGTGTGTAGACAGATTTTCTACTTGCCAGTGTCATAAATCTGCCCCATTATTTCTGTGTAATACATGAGGGCAGTTCTATATAGTAGGTGAGACAGGCTGAACCTGTATCACATAGGAGACACTGAGACTACTGTACATGCATCACATAGGAGACACTGAGACTACTGTACATGCATCACATAAGAGACATTGAGATTGCTGTATTTACATCGCAAACAATACACTGAGACTGCTGTCTATATAACACATTATTTTTATTATTATTTATTTTTAAAGCACCATTGATTCCAGGGTGCTGTACATGTGAGAAGGGGGTTACATACAAAATATAGATATAAATTACAATGAACAAGCTAACAATGACAGAATGGAACAGAGGAAGAGAGGGTCCTGGCAGGCTTACAGTCTACAAGATAATGGGGAAGTAGACAGTAGGTTGGGGGGTTGCAGTCACTCTTCTGCGGTGAGGTGGCAGTGGGATCATTGCAGACTGTACCGTCACACAGTGCCATTTCGATCGCTACGACGGTACGATTCGTGACGTTCCAGCGATATCGTTACGATATCGCTGTGTCTGACACGTAGCAGCGATCAGGGATCCTGCTGAGAATCGTACGTCGTAGCAGATCGTTTGGAACTTTCTTTCGTCGCTGGATCTCCCGCTGTCATCGCTAGATCGGTGTGTGTGACACCGATCTAGCGATCTAGCGATGCGATCTAGCGATGCGTTCGCTTGTAACCAGGGTAAACATCGGGTTACTAAGCGCAGGGCCGCGCTTAGTAACCCGATGTTTACCCTGGTTACAAGCGTAAATGTAAAAAAAAAAAAAACAGCACATACTTACATTCCGGTGTCTGTCCCTTGCCGTCTGCTTCCCGCACTCACTGACTGCCGGCCGTAAACTGAAAGCAGAGCACAGCGGTGACGTCACCGCTGTGCTGTGCTTTCACTTTACGGCCAGCAGTCAGTGAGTGCGGGAAGCAGACGGCAAGGGACAGACACCGGAATGTAAGTATGTGCTGTTTTGGTTTTTTTTACGCTGGTAACCAGGGTAAACATCGGGTTACTAAGCGCGGTCCTGCGCTTAGTAACCCGATGTTTACCCTGGTTACCCGGGGACCTCGGCATCGTTGGTCGCTGGAGAGCTGTCTGTGTGACAGCTCCCCAGCGACCACACTACGATTTACCTACGATCACGGCCAGGTCGTATCGCTGGTCGTGATCGTAGGTAAATCGTATAGTGTGACGGTACCCTAAGCTTTCTTGAATAGATGCATATTCAAATCCCATCTGAAGGTTCTGAATGTGGTGGACACTGAGACTGCTGTATATATATATATATATATCACATAGGATGCACTGACAATGCTGTATATAATACATATGATACACTGAGACTACCGTTTTTTATTTAAATAACATAGGAGACAGTGAGACTGCTGTGTATATATCACATGTGATATACATTACATAGGATACTGAGACTGCTGTATACAATGCATAGGATACACTGAGTCTACTTTATTTAAACCACATATGATACACTGAGACTGCTGGATACATCCTATAAGATACACTGAAACTGTGCTATATACATCACATAGGATACAATTAGACTATCCTATACACATCACAATATATACTCTGAGACTCTTGTATACATCACATAGGATACACAGAGACTGCTGAATATATATCACATAGAGTACAATGAGATTGCACTATGCTATATAAATAACTTGGGATACGCTTAGACTGTGTTATATACACCACATATGATACCGTTAGACTGTGCTATCACAAAGGAAACAAAGAAAATATATCACATAGAGATATATCTCATAGGAGACACTGAGACTATTGTAAACACGATATAGGAAACAAATATTGCTGTAAACATAAGATACACTGAGACTGCTGTACACATCACATAGGATACACTGAGACTGTTGTATATACATCAATAGGATACACTGAGACTCCTGTATACATCAGATAGGATAGACTGAGACTGCTTTATATACATTACATAGGAGACACTAAGACTACTGTATACACATCATATAGGATACATTTAGCCTTTTTATCTTTGGATGTGCTTATCCGTGTTTTTTTCTCAATATTGATTATTCTTTGATAGTAGCCAATGCTGCACTATATAAGCAAGAAAAAATATCAGGAGTGCTTCTTTAAACCCACTTACACATTTATACCTCTTGTACATTCTGTATATTGATTATATTGGAGTCTGCACTGCTTTCCCTGGGTTAGTGGTAGAGAATAATGGCAGTATAGTGGGCAAGATGATATCGATATAAGAGAGTGTATGTGAGTTGCCCAGCCAGGGCCGTGGGACACTCGGTACCGGGTCCGGTGTTCACAGGGGAATGTCAGTGTTGCCCCAGGGCGCCCATGTAAAAGGGAATGGTCTTTAAAGGGAATAAAGTTTATGTTCGTGACGCCACCTGTGACATTCGGTCAAGGTGACCGACGCTGCTTTAAGGAGTCCTCTGGGGTGATGTTATGGCAGCTAGATGGTATAACTTCCCACAGGTGAAGTATATCCCCAGGGCTCCCGGTGTGTAGATGGTAGAATGGTGAGAGGTGCAGTAAGGAACGAGGACACAGGTTTGCAGTCTCTTTACCTCGTTTACTGAAGACTTCAGCAGCCACAGTTTAGGGCATTGGATCACAGGGCAGGTAGGGTCCAGCCGGTTTGGAGGCAAGTCCAGAGTCCCCTTTTCCAGGTGGCAAATAGAAGCCTTCCCTTGCGCTGTAGTGGTGTAGTCCCTTACTGCTAGAAGCTTCACATAAGGTCCTCACAGATGTTATCTCTTTCTCTCTGTCCCCGGTTAGGATAGAACATAACCCGTATAACTGGTGACTTGAGCCTGTTTATAGGGTCTCTTAGATGACCCAGTTCTGTGGGGTGTCACCGTGCCTCCTGGGTGTTGGGTCGGACAGGTAACGTGCAATTAGCTGTCCTGCCAGTCTCTGATGTAAGGCGTGGAGGTCCTTACAACCTTGGTGTTTTGGCTACCCATGCTCTGCACCTCAGAAGGAGGCAGCCTGCTCGGGGCTGGTCCCCTTCTGGTATCCTCTCCTGTGCTTCCTCTTCTGCATGCTCACTGCAATCAATTCTGCCTTCTAAAATGTCTCTTTCCAGGAGCTGTAGCTCTGTGGCATGCACAGCTCCGTAAACCCTCTGTCCTCCTGAGACTGCTGTCTGGAACTCACTAACTTTCTCTACAGACTACCATTTTTATATATATATATATATATATAGTAAATAGGATCAAAAGCTCCCCCTGGTGGCCTGGAGTGTGAATGTGTTGCATGTTTGTGGTACCTGGTTACAGTTATCCTTTCTTGCCTCCAAACGTAGCATCACTCTCCCCGTGAGGAAAGCGACATTACTGTGACGACCAGGACCCTGGGGCGCCACATATGTCATCACAGGTCCCCACCTCTCTCAGCCATGTGGTTGACTACATCTATAAATAAATGTATTGTTTCCTGCTTTATCTCTTATATTTCCTGTTTTGATATCATCCAGATACATTTATGTAAGCTTAAGTTCTTGTTCGTGTATTTATCATCATACTGTTTATATGAATTGTGTTTTAGGTTTACTGGTCCTTTGCGTCACATAGACAACTGCAATACACATGGACAGATCCCAAGTACTAATATGATAATAGGACATATGAGATTTATAAACAGACTCTTTCTGAAGCTAAAGGGAATGCAGATCACCTACAGCTGCAATTGTGTCTTTGTTTAGGTTATTCTTCAAAAAGTAGTCCCTATTGGTTATATGTGCAATGATAAAAGGCCAAATTTACTATGTAATTTAACGTAGCTCAGTATTTGTTCTTTAGTTCATTACGTAACATAATTCCAAATGACAACACAGCTATCACTGTCTAAATAAAGAAGACCTGTCACTTTCTCCAAAAACTCAACTAAGTACCTTACTAAAATTCTCAAGCTCCTTTCATTCTGCAGTTTGTTTCATGTGTGTGCCGTGTCACTCCATTGTAGAGATATTCAAGTTTGATGGATGCCTCAGGAGTGCAGTACATGAAATTTCTGCTTGCTGACCAACTGGTTATTTCTTCACAATCTTCTCTGGAGTTGTGCACTTTCACCCATCCTTCGTAGACACTGGCAATCACAGTTCAGCAGTAACTGTGGCTGCTAGACAGCTAAATCAGCTGCAGATCTGTGCTTGGTAGTGTTTGAGATGGAGGTGTGAAAGCGCATGCTCCTAAAGAAGACTCTGAAGAAACACCTAATTGCACTTAAGCAGAGATTTCACATACTGCGCTCCAAAAGCAACGAATGTGAATATTTCTGCAATGGATGGATGCAGCGCAAAACAGAAAAGAGCAGCAGAATCAGAGGCGCTCGGAGATTTTTACAAATTATTTGACTCAGGGATTTTTAGCAAGTGACCGGTCCTATTTAATTTTTTTCCAGTATGCAAGTCAGAAAGGAAATTTCTCAAAACCCTCAGTAGGTAAAACTAACCAGATTTGTACCCTATTCTGAAAATTATTTCACAGTCCCAGTTGCCTAACTTCCACACAGTTAATATGCAAAACCATTCATTACCAAAAATGAAAGAGGATGTGTCACTAGGAAAGACACTTTTAAGACCCTCTTAATATGTATTACTAACTCAAACACTTGCTTTGTTGTTTATGTAACTTCAAAATAAGAATAGAAAGCCATGCAGACATGTTGCCTCTCCATCTACCCGCTGCCTGGATGCTGTGGTTGCCTTGGAGTGGTATAACTTTGAGCTCATGCGGTCTAATGCATGATCACTAACAGGGCCCCCAACTATCACAGTTCTTTATTAGTAGATCTTCTCGCATGAGTGAAAGGGACCTTTTGGGTCCTTCAAAGCTCCAAGGCTGGATTCTACTCTAAACTCGGAACCCACTATAAATACATTTTAAGGGGGTGAGGAAACCCCCCCCAAAAAAACCCAAAGAGGTCAGGTTAAAAATTATCAATCTTCATTAAATATTATAAAAATAAAAATTAGCAATTAAAGGTACTAATAAAAACAGAAATGCCTCCAAAGACACTGAGGCTGACCGTATCATAAATATCTAAGTTATAAACTCCAAAACTACTACAACTATGCCAATATTAATGCTCAAGTGGCTAAAATCTATTACAGTACATATATGTAACGGCATTTTTATATAGCGGGTTAAATAATATTTACAGAGAAATTATAGAAGTAAGCACTATTAAATTTCCCAGAGGAGCATTGCACGGCGAATAAGCCTCCTCACCTTGACAAGCCAGAGCTGGTATGTCACTCTCCACAAGGAGAAATGTTATCCCTTAGACCTCAGTCCAGAGCCTCTCACCTAGCCAAATCAGTTCTCATGCTTCGCACTGACGAGGGCCAACAGCCCGAAACACCGTGTCTGCGAATTGAGATACTGATTTTGCTCTCATCCTAAGTCATATTGCAAGACTCATTAAAGGGTTGATTGTGACTTGTAGGATCGCTACTTCCAACAGGTGGCGCTATAGAGTTCAAGTCCTCTTTTTCTCTGAAGAGGTAATTTGCATGGTAGTAAGTAGTTTCTGATAAGGCTCCTAATGTTGAATCATTACGATTGTGTAAGACAAGTATTGACAGGTTCTTAATTTCAAAATATATATTAGATTGGATCGCCCCCAAGGGCTAGGGGTACTCGGTACCGGGTCCTGCGGTTCACAGGGGGATGTCATGGTGGCTGACCCGGTCCGTGGCCCTGAGATGTCCATGTAAAAGGGAAAGGTCTTTAAAGGGATAAAGTTTGTGTTCGTGACGCCACCTGTGGTATTCGGTCAGGGTGACCGACGCTGCTTGAAGGGGTCCGCTGGGGTGATGTTATGGCAGCTAGATGGTATACCTTTCCACAGGTGAAGAATGCCCCCAGGGCTTCCCGGTGTGTAGATGGTGGATGGTGTGAGGCACAGTGAAGAACGAGGACACAAGGTTGCAGTCTCTTTACCTTTTACTGAAGACTTCAGCATCCACAGTCCAGCGCACCAGATCACAGGGCAGGCAGAGTCCGGCCGGTTTGGAGGCAAATCCAGAGTCCCCTTATCCAGGTGGAAATCAGTAGCCTTCCTCTAGCGCCTGGGTGTTGTAGTACCTTATTGCTAAGCCTCTAATAAGGTCCTCACAGATGTTGTAGATGTTATCGATGTTATCTCTCTCTCTCTGTCCCCCGGATGGATAGGACCAACCCGTATGACCGGTGGCTTGAGGCTTTTTACAGGGACTCTATCATGCCCTGGCCTCTCGTGGGTGCCACCTTGCCTCCTGGGTATAGGGCAGATCAGTAACTTGCAATTAGCTGTCCTGCCGGTCTCTGGAGCAAGGCATAAAGGACTGTTGCTCCCTCGGTGTTCTGACTACCGGGATCCTGCACCTCAGAAGGAGGCAGCCTGTGCAGGGCAGAACTCCTTCTGGTATCCACTCCTTTGCTATGACTTCTTCACCCTCTCTACAATACAGTTGTGTTGTTGTGTCCTTTCTTAGGAACTGCCGCACTCAGGGCAGGTGCAGCTCTGTGTCCTTCTGCCTGGATCTCTGACAGGCTCCCACCCCTGTCAGGGACCAACTACCTGAGCAAAGTTCAGCCAGCAACTGCCTAACTTCCTCTCCAGGCAACCAGTTTTACCTACAGTAAGTGTGAAGAGTGCCCTAATAATTAGAAGCATAGCTCCCCCTGGTGGACTGGAGTATGAAATGTGTTGTATGTTTGTGATACCTGGTAAAGAGATCTCCTTCATTGCCTCCAAACGTAACGTCACTCCCCCTTAGAGGAGAATGACATTACTGCAACGACCAGGACCCTGGGGCGCTGCACGATCATAATAGAAATATATTAATCTAAAACATGTCAGTATCAAAACTAGTAATGTTACTGCATATAACCCACAACAATAAAAGTGACAGTAACCACTTGCAATGAAGTGCAATAGTGCAGAGTGTCTGTGCTCCAGTTACAGGAAAGAAATATATCTTGGTACCGTGTTAGCCAGTGGATAAGATACAATGTGTATGAGAGCTTTAAGGCGCAGTAAGATAAGGGAATTCCAACAATAGGAGCAAATAACCACCAAATACAAATGTCATACGAACCTACCCACGGTGTCAACCACAGCGCCTCTCACCCCGACGCACGTTTCGCATCGCTTCTTCTGGGAGCATTTTTGGGGAGTTTCCTCACCTCCTTAAAAAGTATATATTCTATTGGAGAAGAGCCATATGCTCATATTAGTTGGACATGTATGTTGTTACCCACTATAGTTACACCCATGTTGCCATACAAGTAGGGGAGGACACAGACAGACAAGGGGTCCTGTGCAAGAACAATATATGGGCCCTTTGCTGTCCAAAACCTTATCATAATACACCACTTTATGTTGTTTTGTTGTTGTTTTGTAAGTGGAAGTGGGCCCTTTACTTATTCCTGTTCGGCTACACAAGTTACATCAATGGTATGTCCGCCACTGCATACAAGAAAGGACAAAGGTTAGGAAATCCCCATTCAATACGTAACTGTAGGTACCAGAGCTATATGACTATGACATAAATATCCAAGTTCAGAATAACCCACTATTGCTATTAGTTAATATCTGAATAAGGAACAGCCAGGTGAGCATGCTCTAATGTCTCCAAATAAGCAGGAACTTGGCAATACTGCATTGCAAGTGAGTAAACAGTTCTGTAGTGCCACGTAAGCTATTCTGTAATGCAGTATACAACCCATTAAACAGCCTTCAATCATGACTATGGACGTCAACCAAGCCATCTGTAGACAGCATTCTTTTGACATATTGCTCATCTACAGATTAGGGTTCTGGTTGGCTGGGTGAGGCGCTTTTGAAGTAGCTCATAGAGTTTGGCAGATATGCCTAGGCGCAGTTCAAGGCTCTGGTTGAATATTGACTTATAGGATAGCTAGGTATAGGTAGCAATAATACACACTTTGTTCTTTCCGGAGGAGAGCTTGTTTGCATACATTTTTCAGGGGAACATTGCCAGTAAAACTCCCAACACCAGCAGGATCTCCACAAAGAAACCTATTTGCCTTCATGATCTCCTTTGCCTTTTGAGTGTCTTTATCCTACCTTATCCCGATGTGCCTTTTATGGCATTTTAAAGCATATGATAAGGAGTGGACTTAGTGAGGCAACCACTTAACGCCTTATGATTAAAAAATATGTATGTTAATTACAGTATAATCTTTCTTTTTAATTTGTGCTCACATAACACGCCCCACTGTACAATCAGGGTGATATATTTAGATACAAACTTCCAGCATTCTATAAACAGGGCAAAAGAAAAATAAATAAATATACTAAATACATGAGCAGATTTTTTTTCCCAACTTTAGCTTCCTTATGCGAAATGCAACGAGCCGCCGTTACCAGTTTGCTTAAGGCTTCATCAGGGCAGATACATAAATAGAAAAACACTTTTACTGACACATCACAATCAGGCTTCAGTTTTGCCTTCGCTGTAATAAATTATGCAGAATTTGCAGTTTGAGAGAATCTTAATGCTGTAATATTTGTAACATGTTCTATACTGAAAAAAAAAGTATTATTTTATTACTTTGAAAAGCAAATAACATTTAGAGAGATGTTTTTGGAAATCCTAAAGGAACATTATTAATATGTTATATTCATAACGGAATCATTTTATCTTTTTAGGTTTGGTTTGCTTTCACGGCTCAGAATAAATAGTTCATGTATGTTAGATTCTGCAGACGTGAATAGGAAAATTATCCTCTTCTTAAGTTTTTTTTTTCATAATTTGAAAAAAAAAAAAAAAGTTGTATGTCCAACCAAGGGTGGGAGAGGATGTTCTTGAAGGGAAGGGGTGTGGGGTAACTTTAACTTTGTATCATGCAATGACATATTTAAGATACAAATGCGATAGTCGACATAGCCTTTTTCATTTCTGTTATTGAATCATGAGTGTTATGGAAAAGCCATATTATAACCTTTGCAGCCTCCTGACATTGTATTTATTTTTTTTAATATTGAGTTCCATTTCAACCACATAGAGCACAATATTTATTGCAACTTTTAAGAAAAGTCTGTGAATGTTCCATCTGCTGAATCCAGACTCACAATAAGTGTTTTAGTGACAACTTCTACTGATTTATAATAGCCTCCAAAAAAAAGCTTTTAGGCTGAAATGCCAGTCTGACACTTCTATCTGATATAATCCCATGCAAGCAGTACATTTAGCCTTTCTGGTGACTTCCTGACTAAATATTTGCTCTATGACAAACTAGAAAAGAAAAGCCCAGTTTACGGCAGACAGTAAATCTTTAGAACAGGGACACCTTTAGACTACATGGTTTTTTTTTTTGTTATTTTTGTTTGTTTGTTTTTATAGGTTAAATTTTTTTATTATTTTTTTTGGTTGTTTTTGTTTCTTTCATAGGTTACGTCAATTTTTGGGGGGGTTGTTTTTTTTTTAAAGGATCTTCGCTGACAACAAATACAATGCAATATAGTTATATTGCTTCACGTCAGTCTTTGAATTAGCTGTTTAAATCTGCTCATATGTACAGAGCCAATTAGTCAAAAAGTTGAATAAAGTGTTTTCTGTTTATCTGTATATCTGTATATAGGCTATATAAGAGTTCCAATGGCTATTGCCTAAAACAGTCCTAATAGATTGGTACCGTACCTTATTTTAATAATACGCTTTCTGTTTCTGAGATCTTGTATCACATGTACAGTGTAAATAAATAAAAAAAAAAAAAATATATATATATATAATATATATATATATATATATATATATATATATATATATATATATATATATATATATATACGTATGAATCTATGCATTTATTTTAATCTTGTAAAAATATAGATCATGAACTGATGGCTCAGGTTTCTGTTGCACTTTGACCGCCAGAATACAGCAGCGCAATTCTCTCTAGTAAAAACCATTATGAGGCAATGGATCCTGTAGCAAAACAGACGGACTATGACTGCTGATAAAAATAGAAGCCATGATGTCAATGTGAACAAAGACTAAGGTTTTTTTTTTCATCACTATACCTCTTATGGGATTAAAAATGTTGCAGCATTTTTTTTATTTTTTTTAAGACTAGAATAACCTTAGTTACTCCCCACATTATACATTATATAGTGATTACATGAGAAATCGGATATCATGAGTCTGATGAACCAAAATTGAAATAAGGGGCTTTAAGAATATCATTCAATGCAAAAAAGTAGGGAAATTGAACATAAGCCTTGAAGGCAATCCTGGACTTTAGGAAAGAACAAGGCAATATTTTATTCAATTGTGAGTTTAATGAAAATGTACATATATTAAAAAAAATGAAAACACTACTTTGTATTATTATTTATTTATTTTTTATAAATATATGCACATTTTCTTTAAAGCCACATCTAATTTTACAAAATATTCTTAACTTCATTCCCACTGTCAAGGATTGTTTCCAAGTTTGGAAATCTTTTGTTTCCAAGTGATTATCACCATAATGATCTAGTGCTAAAGCATAAAAAGGTCAAAGATAAAACATTAATGGCTGTTAAAAATTATCATTTGACTATTTTGTACTTGGCTCTGAACTTAAGTTATGATCTTCTCTTAACTGTATTAATAGTAATATTCATATCAAAATGTTTTATCTTTTATCAGTGATTTTAAAGCTGTTTTTACATTATTTTACCTTCACGCAGTTTTTTTTTTTTTTTTGCCATGTCTTGTTTTTGGCCTTTGAAAAATATATGTGAGTCCTGACAATTTTTACAAGCTATTTTTGTGGTCTTTTAACACAAACGTGCATTTTTTGTACGATTTTTTTTTTTTTTCCTACAAAAAAGGTCTATGGAAAAATAAACTTGAAAAAATGCCAGACCGAAGCTTGGTGCATTTGGGGGGAAGACATTTCCCTATATGCGAAAATGCTGCTTTGTTTCAGCTGCTTTTTTACTGCGAATGTTTGCACCAAAGTACCTAAGAACAGTCTACTCTGATTATTGCATTTTGTTGGGGTCTGTTTAGCCTCTTTTGCCTATTTTATTGCATTTTTGGTTTATATATGAAGAAGAGCTTTTTTTTAATGCTTTTTTTGTATAGAAAACCTGGGATTCTGCACTTAAAAATGCAATTATGCTGGTTACATGCATTGTTTCTCAGAAGGGGAGAAAAATTCACCCAAAACACATAGTTCAGCAGCATCTTTACCTGCACAGTAGGCTTGAATTTTCATAAAATCACATCCACTTTGCTTGATTTCTTATACAGTCTAACAAATGAAGAAATTATTATTATTATTATTATTATTATTATTATACAAATAGTTAAATTGTAGAGGTATCAAGTATGTTATTGAGTTTGCTGGCCCATCTTTCTTTCCCGGCCCCCTGATGAAGCCTATGCTGGAGGCGAAACGCGTCGGGTCCATGATTATGGCACATTATGACATGATTGGACACTATCAATTTGACATCTTTTACTTGTACCCAAATGATGCATCTGTTGCCACACAAGAAGACTACTGCTTTTTTTGTGTCTTATATCATGTCTGTGTTTCTGATGATGGAATCTGTACCTATC
>NC_091288.1:47271424-47278924 GCF_032444005.1 Ranitomeya imitator
TAAGTGTAATGTGCTGTGCCTTGTGGGGAGGGGTGCACTTCCATGGAGTATGACCACATGTATGCAGGTTGTGCCTACCTGGTTGTACACGAGTAATGTGTGTGACCTCCTGCCTGTCCTCTGTATATGTACTGTGTATTTATCATTAGAGTCTGTTCACCCATAATGGTAGTCTGGTTTTCCATCTATACAATTAGTGTACTCCCATATTTCCATTCTGATCTTCTCCCTGTACGTTGGTGATGTGTATTCTATTACCAGGAGTTTATTTTACTGTACACCCCTGCAGATGATTAATACCTGACAATTCTTCTAAAGTTCCAGCTATGTTTATTGAGCACATTCTCTACAAGTACTTGTCTGTTGTGTATATTCTCTATCATTGTAACTTCTGGTGATTTAGTGGATGGTTTGGTGCATTCTTCCATAACTTGTGTCTGTTGTATTCATACCTGTAAATGCAATATATTATTCCTTCTGCTCAAGCATTGCTTTATTAACACTTCTGTGTTGGTTGTATTTTTTCCTCATTTTCGTTACTCTCACTTCTGTGCCAGTGATTAATAATCACTAATGGTTGTTCCATTTTCACTCGTTACATTAGAGAATAATATTTGATTATCAGTCATAGACATGTAGTGTATTTTCTTAATGTACACCTCTAGTTTATTCTGGTAGCATTTTTCTATCAGTAGTGCTTCTCCTCTGGTGTAATATATTCCCACTGATGTGCAACTATTCCATAGTTCTAATTGTGTATATGAGTGGTGAATGGTCAGAAATGTATTATCAGTATGCAAACTGCCTCTTCTGCGGTATTCGATTAATGGATAATCATAATTTTAAGATGTTATCACTGGTATATGAGTAGTGGAAAGTGATCAATCTGTGTAATATCTTCTATGGAGTATTGCAGTTATAATGGGAGTTTATATCTCTCACATATGAGTAGTATATAATCAGAAGGGTATTGTGATATCTCTGTACACACACTGTGTAATCTGTTATCCCTCCTGTACAATGAAAGTACACTCCAAATGTATACTATTATCTCTGGTATACACCCAAGATTTACTATCACCTCTGGTATAAACCTAATCTATATTATTATCTCTGGGATGCACCTAATGTATATTATTATCTCTGGTATGCACCTAATGTATATTCTTTCTGGTATACACCTAATGTATATTATTATCTCTGGAGTACACCTAATGTATATTATTCTTTCTGGTGTACACCTAATATATACCATTACATCTGATGTATACCTAATATATACTATTATTTCTGGTGTACACCTAATATATATTATTATTTCAGGTGTACACCACATATATACTATTATTTCTAGTATACACCTAATATATACTATTACCTCTGGTATACACCTAATATATACTATTATCTCTGGTATACACCTAATATATACTATTACTTCTGGTATACACCTATATATACTATTACCTCTGGTATACACCTATATATACTATTATCTCTGGTATACATCTAATATATACTATTATCTCTGGTATACATCTAATATATACTATTACTTCTGGTATACACCTATATATACTATTACCTCTGGTATACACCTATATATACTATTCCCTCTGGTATACACCTATATATACTATTATCTCTGGTATACATCTAATATATACGATTACTTCTGGTATGCACAATATATACTATTACGTCTGGTGTACACCTATATATACTATTGCCTCTGGTATACACCTATATATACTATTATCTTTGGTGTACACCTAATACATATTATTGTTTCTAGTATACACCTAACATATACTATTATCTCTGTAATACACTTAGCGTATTGTATTATCTTTTTACACATTTAGTGTATACTATTATGTCTGTTATACAACTAATACATAATATCAGCTCTAATATATACTATTATCTCTGGTATATTCCTAATGTATATTATTATCTCTGGTGTACACCTAATGTAGAATATTTTCTCTTTTATATGCATCATGCATAATATAATTTCTGATAAATACCTAAAGTGTTATATTATCTCTGGCATATACCTAATGTATATATTATTTCCTGTATATACCTACTGCATACTACAATTCATGGTAGACACCTGATGTATTCTATTAGCTCTGGTATACACGAAATATAGTCTATTATTTCTTGTGTACACCTGATGTATACTATTATCTCTGTACCTGATGTATACTATTACCTCTGTACCTGATGTATACTATTATCTCTGTACCTGATGTATACTATTACCTCTGTACCTGATGTATACTATTACCTCTGTACCTGATGTATACTATTATCTCTGTACCTGATGTATACTATTACCTCTGTACCTGATGTATACTATTACCTCTGTACCTGATGTATACTATTATCTCTGTACCTGATGTATACTATTACCTCTGTACCTGATGTATACTATTATCTCTGTACCTGATGTATACTGTTACCTCTGTACCTGATGTATACTATTACCTCTGTACCTGGTGTATACTATTATCCCTGTACCTGATGTATACTATTATCTCTGTACCTGATGTATACTATTATCCCTGTACCTGATGTATACTATTACCTCTGTACCTGATGTATACTATTACCTCTGTACCTGATGTATACTATTATCTCTGTACCTGATGTATACTATTATCTCTGTACCTGATGTATACTATTATCTCTGTACCTGAAGTATACTATTATCTTTGGTATACACCTAATGTATGTTATTGTATCTGGTACACACCTAAGGTATAGTTCTGGTATACACCTGGTGCATTCTGGTATCTTTGGTATACACCTAATGTATGTTATTGTATCTGGTACACACCTAAGGTATAGATCTGGTATACACCTGGTGCATTCTGTTATCTCTAGCACACTTTGCTATCTTTTGCTATATGGAGGCACATTTGTATTCTTATGGCATATGGGGATTTATTTAATCCACTGTGTGTATTTGTTCCCCTCTTGTAGGAGAGGTCGCCCTGAACCAACCAGACATGTGTGTATACAGACGTGGGAGGAAGAAGAGGGTGCCCTACACCAAGCTGCAACTCAAAGAACTAGAAAACGAATATGCCATTAACAAGTTCATTAACAAGGACAAGAGGCGGAGGATATCAGCCACCACCAACCTTTCTGAGAGACAGGTCACCATCTGGTTCCAAAACAGGAGAGTAAAGGACAAGAAAATAGTATCGAAACTAAAGGACAATATTTCCTGATCATCAGCACAGCACTTACTGTCCTTCCACAGGAATCTATGGCACTATGTCTGCGAGGTGCTCCATTCATCCCCATGACTTCAGATCAGATTCAAATTTAGAATATTTTTTATTTTTTTTCCCAGGCTTGTTCCGAACTTCTGGTTTCGGTCCAGCATTACTTGCATGGACAATCTGATCCCTTGTCTTATTTTTTAATTGTAAATTATTGTGTTGATCACGGATGTTTTATGTTGACCATCAAGCTGTATTGTTCTGTCTCAGGAAACTTGTCAACAACAAAAAGCAACATTCTATTCAGGATCTGATCACCCCTGAAGCCAGACAGGCATGCTTTATGTATGTTCTGTGTCGCCCTATATCCCAGTGCCTTACAATGATCATGTAGGGGGTGTTCATGCCAACAAAGACGATGTACAGTTCTGCCATTTCATCATTCTCATTAGTTCTGTTTAATTAAAGTATATTTACATTTACACAAGTTCAAACAGTATTGGTGCGGTAGGTCACATGGGCATTTCCAGCAATATGTTTTATTGTCTTGTAGCTGTATCTACATTCTCCATTACCTGATGACACATGTTCATACATTTGAAATTAACTATAAAAAAAAAAACAAAACTATTTTTTATAAAATATTTTCTTTACCTGGAATTCTATTTATTGTTGAGTCCTCCCTTAACATCCATTAACTATGCAATTATTGTTGTAGGCATTTCACACATTGGATGATAACTAAGTTATGATCATTCTCCTTCCTGACTTCACAAATACCTAGCATTGGATGCCAGATGTTTATTACATATTATGTTAGTAATGCAGCCACTGTCATTTGCTCTGCATTGAAGGATTTTCTTTTGTGGCACTTGTATCATTTTCAGTATAACTTTCCAAGTGAATACATGGGACATTTACCATTGTGACCTTTGTGTTAAATAAAAGCTGTGTCTCAGTTTCTTTTAATAAAATTGTACAATGCTTTTTCGTATTTCGTAGGGTGAAATCATTCATTTTCCAGCATTTAGTGACAATCGTTACAACAGTTATAACAATAAAATGTTTTGCTGACTGGTTGTGCTGGGGTTTGTAGTGTCAATATATAGGGTGCAGGAAATGTGTTACCATTACAAGCAAACTTTTCTGTAAACAAAACTATTATATATATACATACACACAGACACATATATGCAAATATACAAACTTAATATATATGCACAAACTTTTATGTCTTTGTATATAGAGAGACAGAAAGATTTAAACATACATGCATTTATACAGGTGCATATATACAAACATTTGTGTATGTGTGTGTGTATATATATATATATATATATATATATATATATATATATATATATGATTTTGTGTATGTTTATATATATAGATATATATGATTGTGTGCATGTATATATGTATAGTTATCTGTAGATATATTTATATGTGTGTATAAATATACATTATATATATATATAAACACATGTATGTATATATTAATCTATCTTTCTCTGTCTCTCTACATACACACATATCTACCTATCTATCTATATGTATATATTCATTTGTTTATTACAATATATATATATATATATATATATATATATATATATATATATATATATATATATATATATAAAACAAATAAGGCTCCTGGTGGAAATCAGTATTTATATAATCCCCCAACGGAGAAAAAAAACCGCATCACTTGCAGTTTCCATTTCAGCACCAAACCGCTTGTGTGAACCGAGCCTTCTGATATGGAGTTGTAAAAGCTGTGTATAGTTGTGGCTGACTATGTAGATGGAGGACTTGACAATGGAAAAGGGATTTGTTTAAAAAAAAAAATGCCAGCGACTGGGGAAGGAGACAAGCTACTAGGAGGTATTTATCCCCAGGCTAAACTCGTGCAATAAACTTCACCAGATAATGAAAGAGAAAATATTGCTCCTTACTTGGAGGCCCAGCTTTATTCCCCTCTGTGCTTTGATAATTGAAGAAAGGAAAGATCCCAGCGTTCCTGTTTTTCTTTGTTTTACGTTTATCAGATCTTTCTTGAGGAATATTAATTTCCACTACTGAGGATTCTCATTATAGAAGCGCAGAATATATCAATCAATGACCGTGCGAATTCGATACCTGCATTCACCATTCAAGAGAAACTAACCAACACTGTTAATCTATCTATGATTTCATTTATTACTTCCATGCTCTATCTTGTTGTTGTTGTTGTTTTTTATTACAATTTACCAAATCATACACAAATCTATTCAAAACTTTATTTAAAAAAAATGATGAAACACTCATGATTCCATATTTTTCCACGGTTAACAGTTTTGCACAAAAACTCAGTGTTCTAATAGACGTCATCGAGAGACAAGTACAGAAAACATATCTTTCAGCTGTGGATAAAGTATGGAGTACTGAGTGGATGCATTTAGTTTTTATTTCTGTAAATAGCTGTGTGTTGAGTGTGAATGTCTGATATAGAGCCCTGCAGAGCAACCATGGAGGACCTGCATAATTCCTTAGATATCATCATTATATGACATATTGATCAGTTTGCAGAATATGGATATAGTGGCCTGATAGGAAGAATACTTATGTAGTGGGCAAGACACTTATTATTATTATTATTATTATTATTATTATTATTAATATTATCATCATCATCTCGATTGGAGATTTGTCATTAAAAAAAATGTTTCAACTCACTAAACAGCTATGCACAAATTAAAGGAGCAATAGAGAATATAACGAATGGTTACACTGACAATATTCTACTGGTTCAGACAATGTACACATGGACATTGATTGAATGAGATTTTGCAGATATACACAACAATTGGAAATATGGACAGGCAAGAAATCGCCTAACCAGGAGCTCTTTGTGGCATTCTGGAACGTGTTAAGCCACGTAGCACAATGGATTTGTGATCCAAGACTTGAAAGCATTTCTTTCAAATCCAAGGGGGGGGGGATTCACTTTATGGATGATAAAAGACTTCAAGAATAATTAATTTCTTTCACGTTTCTATCTATGATGATGTACTTGTTTTTAAGAAATTATCTATACTGATTTTTTTTTTTTCATAATTTAAAGAAAATGCTCAATGAGCAGCGTAAGGTAACCTAGTGTGTGAATAACCTACAAGATTATATGTGTATTGTATAAACATACAAAAAAAAAACCTAGACACACACACACACGATATATATGCTGCAGAGATGCAATCCAAATGCGTAAATGGCTGCCCTTGACCTTGCAGAATGAGATCTGTATTTATTCTCTACTTATTGATGGCTACTTGGCCTTGAAACTGAACCTGGCTCTTCTGCAACAGACTAGAATAGATGACTATTCATCTCATATTTATCTAGAAATAAGATCAGTGTGCACACATCTCCTTATCCGCATCGCCCAATAATGGCTTTTATATTCTTACAATTCTTTGTAAAACAGCATCCAGCGGTCTCACCATAAATCTGCTAAAACGTTGGAAATGGAGATTGAACTCTGGAATTTCAAGTAGCTGCAGAGAAACTGCAAAAGGTGGAATCATTCCGCCACCTGCTGGACATATCATGTAATCACAGCTTTTGTTGCATAATAGCCTCCTTTTTTTCGCCATTCCTTCCTGATCTATCGTCCTGTTCTAAAATGACAAATCTGCGAATGTTTCTTCCACAGCCTATGGTGGGGTAAGACTATGTTTGTTTTAAATAATCTATTTCTGCTTCATTGTGCATTCATAAATATCAACAGCGATTGTGTTACACCTTATGGATTCGCTGGATAAATTATTCGACGTTAGTTTCTCTTATGTTGTTTGTGTTCTTATCTTCAGACATGGATTGCAATCTGCTGAGTATGAATATGCAGATAGATGACAGATCAAGATCTAAGCAGTTTTAATTATACGTGTATATGTGTAAGGTACATGTGCAAATTAGCAGTGGTGACTATGGAGGGGTGGATTTAGGAAATGTATCATCAAAACCGCCAAATCATATATTATTATTATTACTACTCAAATCTATATTTTGTAGTGGTTATTCTGAATTGTGCCATTTGAAAGTGGACAAGTATTATCACAACATCGATTATTCACAACAAGTAAACAAGAGTTACGTTAAGTTTGCTTTAGTAAATATATGAATGAATCTATTTATCTCTTTTCTTTCTTTCTATCTATCTATCTATCTATCTATCTATCTATCTATCTATCTATCTATCTATCTATCTATCTATCTATCTATC
>NC_091288.1:47283924-47318924 GCF_032444005.1 Ranitomeya imitator
CACACTGAGTGACTGTAGACTGTGCAGCCAGGAGCAGTCAGAGTCAGTGTAGACTTCCTGCACTTGGGCAGCAGCCTGGCAAATGTTGTACTGTGGATATAGTGTGTTATGGATATAGTGTGCTGTGGATATAGTGTGTTATGGATATAGTGTGCTGTGGATATAGTGTGTTATGGATATAGTGTGCTGTGGATATAGTGTGTTATGGATATAGTGTGCTGTGGATATAGTGTGCTGTGGATATAGTGTGCTGTGGATATAGTGTGCTGTGGATATAGTGTGCTGTGGATATAGTGTGTTATGGATATAGTGTGCTGTGGATATAGTGTGTTATGGATATAGTGTGCTGTGGATATAGTGTGCTGTGGATATAGTGTGTTATGGATATAGTGTGCTGTGGATATAGTGTGTTATGGATATAGTGTGCTGTGGATATAGTGTGTTATGGATATAGTGTGCTGTGGATATAGTGTGCTGTGGATATAGTGTGCTGTGGATATAGGGCGCAGCTGCTGCTGGACTCACATGTGTTTAAGTGGTAGAATCCATGATGGTGGCAGCTAAACAAGCAGAGAGCCTACATTGTGAACAGGAAGGGGGAAGCTTTTCTTGCAGAACTGTGGTGCAATAAATGAAATGAGTCACAATCTCTTCTCCAGTCAGTTTTTACGAGAGCAGCCAGACAGCGTCTGTTCACGTTCTGCAGATACTGGGGGCGCCATAACAAAGTTAAGGTCAAGTTAGTGTCTTATCTTGGGTGGCAGAAACTAAAAGCTCCCTATCTCCTCTGCCCTTATCCACATTTATACACTCACATACATATATACATGCACAGATTGCTGTCTGCCAACACTAGCAGTAATAATATTGGTGCATCACTAGAACCCGGGGAAATGTCACTGATTGCTACATACCTGCTCATTACAGCTATGGCACCGAGACATCTAAAGGTAATGTGCGTCTACCTCCTGTGCGTATACCTCCTGTGCGTATACCTCCTCTGCGTCTACCTCCTGTGCGTATAATACCTCCTGTGCGTATACCTCCTGTGCGCATACCTCCTATGCGTATTCCTCCTGTGCGTATACCTCCTGTGCGTATACCTCCTCTGCGTCTACCTCCTGTGCGTAAAATACCTCCTGTGCGTATACCTCCTGTGCGCATACCTCCTGTGCGTATTCCTCCTGTGCGTATACCTCCTGTGCGTCTACCTCCTGTACGTATAACACCTCCTGTGCGTATACCTCCTGTGCGTATACCTCCTGTGCGTATACCTCCGGTGCGTATAACACCTCCTGTGCGTCTACCTCCTGTGCGTATAACACCTCCTGTGCGTATACCTCCTGTGCGTATAACACCTCCTGTGCGTATACCTCCTGTGCGTATAATACCTCCTGTGCGTCTACCTCCTGTGCTTGTACCTTCCATGTGTGTTCCATCTGTGACACTAGGGTCTATCTTATGTGGCTATGAGGCTGTGTGCATCCGTGGTGTGTGTGCGGCTTTCTTTGTAAATACACAGCCAGAATGGGAAATACTCATCATGTACACACAGAGATCCAGTGCTGTATGAGGAGCAGGGAGTCCATCACAAGTGTCACTTATACACATGTAAAGAGCGAGTATCTGTCTACAGGTTGTGTATGGGTGATTCTGTGCTGAATCTAGCTTTAATGTGCACGTTTGTATGTGTGTATGTACGTGTATGTATGTATGTGTGTATGTATGTTTGTCTGTGTGTCTGTATATGTGATGTCTCTGTTTATTAAAGTCGAATTGTATTGAATACAATTCGAATTCAATTTTAAATATGTCGAATTTTAGAATTCTTGCACTTCTACATGGGTGTCTGACCTGTGCAACCTGAGTACACTGTACATACATGTGTAAGTGTATGATTTTATGTTGTGTTTGTGTCTCTCTCGTTATTAAATTCAATCGTAAGGTGCAAACTCAGAGACACAACGATCATCAACACGTACAAAGTAATATAGCAAATAGTTAAAAAACAAAACAAAAAAAAAACCATTAGATTGTCTATCTATCTATCTATCTATCTATCTATCTATCTATCTATCTATCTATCTATCTATCTATCTATCTATTATCTATCTATTTATCTATCTATCTTTTTATCTGTCTATTACCTTTATGTCTGTATGCCTGTCTATCCATTAATCCAACCAACCTAACCAATGCGCACATCTATACGTCGATCGATATGTACAATATTTGTGTATATATTTTAATACATTAAAATATCTATACAATATCGATTGATTCCTATATTTTAGAAATATCAATTTGTGCACGTGTATGTGGTATGTCCCATATCTATCTATCTATCTATCTATCTATCTATCTATCTATTATCTATCTATCCATCTATCTATATCTATCTCGACATAGGAAATGTACCGGATTACCGGTTCCATGTGTATATACGATGTATATTGTTTACGTTTATTTTTTCTAAACACATTTTCTGTTTTGATCTATCTATCTATCTATCTATCTATCTATCTATCTATCTATCTATCTATCTATCTATCCTGTACTTCTTTCTTTTTTTTTATAGCTAAAGTTGATAAACCTGATTTATATTTGTATCTAGCATGATGATGATACTCAGTAGCACACGCTTTTTTTGTTATATTTTGTTCTATTGTACACTGATGCATTTAGTATATGGGTTTTCTGGTAGTGAAATACTTACAAGTGTCAGAGTGTAGAGAATGTAGAACAACAAATGGCGGATTGTAGAAGGACAGAATATCTGGCTTGAGTCAGAGTTGTAGTATTCGCCATAGACATGTAGTCTGTAGAGATGTTCCCTTGTTGCTTTCTGTTAGGGCCAAACTTGGCATGTGTGCGAGGAATATTATTGTCAATTATTAAGGATTTTTTTTTAGACGACTTGTTTACTTTATCAATTCTTTGATATCTCGTACTTTTTACCGCTGTAAAAATACAAATACATATATATGTATAGGTGTGTATATATGTGTGTATATATATATATATATATATATATATATGTATGTATATATATATGTAGGTGTGTATGTATATATATATGTAGGTGTGTATGTATATATATGTGTGTGTCTAAATGTCTATATATATGTAGGTGTGTATGTATATGTATATATGTTTGGATTTTTACTATTATATATGTTTGGATTTTTACTATTGAATAAAAAATCTGTTTGATATCAATCCCACTGGCGTGTTATCACCCACGTTTCATCATGGAGAACGTGTATGTCTATTGCATGTATATCACCTGCACTATGGTGATGATAATCTGCTCATAATCTGCCCATGTTGCTGCTGATCTGCCTTTATTTTTATGGTTGTATCAGATTTGTATCTCCTGCATTGTGCAGTCTCTAACCTCAGGGATCTGGGTAGTTAAACATTTGTCTGCATGTGTCCTACACCAAGTAAAATACACCAAAATATTGTGGGTTTTGTGTATCAAAAAATGAAGCAGAAAAAAAATTCGAAGCTATTCTAGAATCTTTGTTCAGTAGAGAGATTTACAACCAATGTAAATATTTTTTTATTATTATTTAATGTATTGTGACAGCATAAAACTGCATTCACACAGTACATAAATGTGTGCACAGAAAACATGCACACGGGCATGTACACACACTTCATACGTGTGTTATACCCAGAAAAGTCGCAATGGGAGTTCTGTCATCATAACCTATGTGTTATTTCTTGTATTATTTGAGGCTTACATCGTCTGTGAACTATAAGAACATGTATCTGGTTTCCCCCCCAAAAAAATGACAATTTGCTGTTTATTTTTGTGTCTTATAATATTTGTACTTTGATGATATATCAATATAATACTGTACATAAGATATGATACAGGAGTGTATGAAGTAGGACGTGTCTAGATTTGATATATATTTTTTGATGCTAAATAGGAGGGACTTTACCATAATAGATCTCCTTTTAAATAGTCTTTGGACACAATCTGCTCCCTGTAAGCTGCTGTGGGAAAGACTGGAGTAAAAAAAAAAAAAAAAAAGAGAGAGAAAAAAAGCAGTGTGATTGTGTGTGAGAGCAGACAGGATCAGTGTTGCACCTTTGTGTAGTGTGGAGGGATGTTGCATTCTGCAGGCTTCTTATAGATATCAGGACATTGTACATGGGGGATCACGTGACGCAATTACCACCAGAATCAATCAAGATGAATTGCACGTCAGCAGCACGCTCGGGCTTTTTTCTTTAGTTGATGCTGTCCAAGCCCCTCTTGAGCAATACATGGATCTTGTTCAATGCAGTGAAATCTCCTTGTTGCTTTTCATCGCAAAAGGGGAGAAGAGATGACTGAGTTTGAGAATTGCAGCAGCAGTGCGACCCCCAGCATGTATCTGCCCGGCTGCGCTGCCGCTGCCGCTGCCTACTACGTCTCCCCATCGGATTTCTCCAGCAAGTCTTCGTTCCTGTCTCAGTCCTCTTCTTGCCCTATGACTTTCTCCTACTCCTCCAATTTAACTCATCATGTGCAACCTGTGAGGGAAGTGGCATTCAGGGAGTATGGCAGCAAGTGGCAGTACAGGGGCAGCTACCCCTCCTATTACCCCGGGGAGGAGGTCATGCACAGGGAGCTGATCCAGCCTGCGGGCAGGAGGTCGGACGTGTGCGGCCACCATGGACCCTCCGGGGCCACCTCCAACTTCTACGGCCCGGTGGGGAGGAATGGCATCCTGCCCCAGGGCTTCGACCAGTTCTATGATGCCAGCCAGAGCTCTACCTACCAGACGGAGATGGAGGAGCCGCCTGCAAAGCCTGAGCTCAAAGGCTCCAGCAACCCACCCAGCAAAGTGACCTCTGCACAGGACAGGAAAGGGACAAGCCAGGATAGCCCCGGTCCGCCAACTCCTGGGGGGGAGACAGCAGACAAGAGCAACACTTCAGGTAGGCACCGACTGGGGGCAAGAGCACAAGGCCAGCACTTTGTCAGCCGCCCTTTTATGTGCTATTTTATAAGCATTCAAGGGTTTTATATATCCTATAAGGTTCCCTGTACCGCTGTAAAGAGTGTGTTTACGACAGGGAACTAATTTAAGATGAGGATGGTCTATTGTTCAGCATTTCCTATTATGTTATCATGTTTTGTTGATCACCCTCCCACCACCATTACTTGCCGAGTGTCATAAAATACATTACTTTGGAGTGGAGTGTTCAATAGCCCTTATTTTCTTAATATACATAGGAGTATATATGTGTAAATATATGTGTAGATATATATATATATTTATACATATAGATTTATATATAGTTTTATACATATAGCCTATATGTTTATTTGTGTATGTTATATGTACATACACACATATATATGTACATATATATGCACATCCAGATATGTACAGTATACACACATATATACACATATGTACACACATACACATATGTACACACACACATGCGCACATATATTTATATATCCACATACATACATATATATATATATAAATACACAAACATATATATACAAACACACACATATATATAGTACATGCACACACACATTTATGTATATATATGCACACACAGATATGTATATACACACATGTATATACACACATATACATACACATACACAATATACACACACATGCGCACATATATTTATATATACACATACATATATGAATACACACATATGTATACATATATATATATATATATATATATATATATATATATATGCAAACACACACACACACACACATATATATACACGTACATGCACACACACACACACACACACACACACACACACACACACACACACACACACACACACACACACACACATATATATATATATATATATATATATATATATATATATATATAAATGTAGAATTTTGAATATCTACGTCTGTTTAATATTATGGTAATATTTTGTACCATTGTGTCCAGCAGCCTCCCAGAGACTTAGGAAAAAGAGATGTCCCTATAGCAAGTACCAGATCCGGGAGCTGGAGCGGGAGTTCTTCTTCAATGTCTACATCAACAAGGAGAAGAGGCTACAGCTGTCCAGGATGCTGAACCTCACCGACCGCCAAGTCAAGATCTGGTTCCAGAACCGAAGGATGAAAGAAAAGAAACTCAATAGGGATCGACTGCAATATTTCACTGGGAACCCACTTTTTTGAGAGGAGACTGCACAATTTGTATTCAGACAAGATACTTGTGGATACTTTTTATCACTGTACTTGGACCATGATATCTTGTGAGGATTTCCAAACCTCTGGAGGATGCCTTCTTGGTAAGGAAAGGGTCTACAAAAACGTCACTTTCACATTGCAGCCAATGGTGTGTTTTTTTCTTCCCTTTTCTCCCCTTCCCTGAATCTATTAACGCTGATTATACAGTATATAGAACTGACTGCAAACAACTAGGGAGGCTCTGAGCCCCCAGTGGCTACAATGACTACAGTACACATTTACCTAACGAATGCAGCTTTATGACACATACATATATATATTTACATATATGTGTATGGATACATGTGCACGACAATGATGTTCTCTTGTGAAAATTGTTTTATGGTAAATTCGGTGTTACCTTGGACACATTGCATGAGTTCCAATGTCTCAAAGGTCTTTAAATATATATATGTCAGTCATTTAATGCATTATATATAACCCCATCTGTACATATTTATTAAATTTTCAATGTTATTTTTTAACCAACCTGAATACGTTTTCTATGACTTTTAGCTTTATTTTGTCCACTGAAATGCATTTTGATGCAAAACTAAAAGCCATTTTTTTAATATCAGTTTCTTCAGTGATTCTGCTTGTTTTATGCTGAGTTGAGTCAGAATGGTGACATTTGGTGTTTCTAGAATGAAAAGTCAGGGATCTGGACAATTGTTTATTTTGAAATCTAAAGGAATTTGGTTGGGGCTTATTCCATTAGAGTTTATATGGCGTGACCCACTGGGCTGTTTACAAAACCTTGAACTGTCTAGACAACACAATAAAAGTAGGGGATCCAAGCACCATAATTGGCTTATATTAGACACCTTCTGGTGGGCTAAAAGCGATTTCCGCAAAGTTCAATAAAGGAAGACGTGAGAAAGGGGGCTGTTTTCTTCAATGGCACTTAGTGGGCGTTATTCTCCTGGCATAGAGCTCAGGCAGACAAGGACTGAGGAACAGACCCACAAGAAAAAAAGGACCGAGAACAAAGACACAAGGAAAAATATATTGTTAAGAAAAAATTCCTTCCATTTAGGAAAAAAAAGTAGTTGCCTTTGAACTTCCAAAATGTCAAGGTCATCACCTTTCACCTTACCAAATAATTAAATACCCTAAAGCTCTCTTATTATTTTTCCTAGCTGCCACCCAGTAGTGTGCATTGAAATATCTAGATATTTTATTGAAGGAGAAGTAAATTACTTAAACAACATACTGCCTTCCTTCCCTTTCTTCCATCATTTCCTTTATTTTCTTCATTTTCTTTCTTTCTTTCTTTCTTTCTTTCTTTCTTTCTTTCTTTCTTTCTTTCTTTCTTTCTTTCTTTCTTTCTTTCTTTCTTTCTCTCTTTCTTCTTTATTTTTTTCTCTGTTCTTTTATTAATTGACATTTGGTTGATTATAAAGTATTTACTTGTTACCTAATCCTGGAGACAAAGATCTGTATTGTTCTAGATTCCAAATAATAAAATTGAATGTATTCATGGCATATTAAAGAAAAATACATAAACACACACAAAATTTTTATTTATTGTTTCCAAATTAATCCAACAAATGTCATTAATATTTTTTTTTTTCAATAATAAGAGCAGACTAATTAAAAATCGTTATATTCAATGACAGGCTTCATAATGACATAAACACCTTTGTCAAATAGTAAAATGTTAAATTTGTAAGAAAACCATAGTTATACATGTATTTTTTTTATGTAACCATTTTTTTAAAATAAGGATATATGCCTCTAAGACCTAAACATAATCACAGAAATATAAATGCCGCATTGTGTGCTAAATCTTAAATGTCCACAAGAGGGCGACTGCTGCACTGCAAATAGCTAAATTGTTGCAGCTAAAAGCGCAGCATTGTCCATAAATTAGAACCCAAGTCACATAAGGATTCTAGATTCTTCTCCACTGCAACAGTTCTGTTTAAATATGCTTTAAGTAATAAGTATTTCGATATATAAGCCACCATCACATTGTGAACCTTGAAATAATACCATAGAAGAGAAAGGGGGAAACTATCATACAGATTTACCTATAGTCATAGGGAATATTGAATTCTCACTTATTCTGTGACTAAAAAACAGAAGAATAGATCTGCAATTTGGGTGTAAATGTATCTATGGAACTGACATGACTGATACAAATTAATTAAGAAAAAAAAACAAAACAAACGAAAGTCTGCAGCGAGTTAGGATTTAATCTTAAAAGCATTTATATCCTAGAGGATAAGACTTTTCTTCAAAGGTATTTATGGCCAGATATGTGCCGCAGGCTGCAAACAACATTGTTTATTATGTTTCCTTTTAGAAACGCCAGCAGAATCCTAAAGTCACCAGTTGCTTCAGTAATAATTTCGATGTATCTGTTAAGAATATTTAGCAAATTATAATTGTCACAAAAAAAGTAAAGTAGGTGTTACTAAATAATAATAACTATTATTGTACGGGAAAAGAATTATAAAAAATGTCGGGCTAGAATTCATAACTTCCAAACACAGCGAATATCAAATATGGTGGATATTACTACAGACGGTAGATAGATCGATAGATAGATAGATAGATAGATAGATAGATAGATATATAGATAGATAGATAGATAGATAGATAGATAGATAGATAGATAGATAGATAGATAGATGATGTACTAATAATACACTTTATTAATATCTTGTAAATAGGGCGAAATTTGACAGACCCTACATTTTCTAGAAAAAAATAAATTAAATAATTTTATAATGAATGTAAGTTATCGTCTTTCTGTGTATTTATAGCAATCGGTTTAAAAAATTTCTGTTTCACCTTTCACTCTCAGTTTGCCTAATTATATATTATTGCTTTGCTATTTTAATTGATATTAATTTATATCTATATCTATAATATAGCTATTATCTATCTATCTATTATGAATCTATCTATATATATATATCTTTCTATCTATCTGTCTATCTATCTATCTATCTATCTGTCTTCTATCTATTATCTATCCATTAGCTATCTATCTTGTATCTATTATCTATCTATATATCTATCTATTATCTATCTTTCTATCTATCTATCTATCTATCTATCTATCTATCTATCTATCTATTCATATCTATCTATCTTTCTATCCATTATCTATCTATTATCTATCTTTATGTCTCTCTGATATATATCAGAGATAGATAGATAATAGATATATATGAGGCAGATAGATAGAAAGATAGATAGATTATTATTTATTATTATTATAGCGCCATTTATTCCAAGATAGATATAGATAGATAGAAAGATGCATATTAATATATATGGATAGATAAATATATACATATTTATCTATCCATATATGTTAATATCTATCTTTCTATGTATCTAATTCACATCTATCTATCTATCTATCTATCTATCTATCTATCTATCTATCTATCTATCTATATATCTATTATCTATATATCCCATATCTATCTATCTATCTATCTATCTATCTATCTATCTATCTATCTATCTATCTATTATCTATATATCCCATATCTATCTATCTATCTATCTATCTATCTATCTATCTATCTATCTATCTATCTATCTATCTATTATCTATATATCCCATATCTATCTATCTATCTATCTATCTATCTATCTATCTATCTATCTATCTATCTATCTATCTATCTATCTATCTATCTATCTATCTATCTACAGTCCCACTCATATATTTTCTATGTAATACATACCTGTGTGATGTTTAGTTCTGTCTCCAGCTTGTATCCCTGAGTTTGTCTGCCTTATTCCTGTCTGTCCTCCTAAACACTACTTTTCTCATGTGCTTTCCTGAAATAGGAACATGCTTTGTTTTTCCTTATTTTCTTTACGGGAGATTTGACTTTGATCTTTAAGTCATTGGTGCCTATAGGAGCATTTGTTACTCTCTGAGCACAATCCGTTCATTTCCTCCGTTTTCTACATCTACTTTTTATTAATGGAATAGAAAGCATTTTGTGTTATTCCTGTCCCCGGTACAATATTTTGGAAGTGGAATATTGCATTATTGATATAGTAGAGCATTGCCCATCTGCTTAAGGCACATATCAGCTCTGTTGTGTTTAAAATGAAAAAGTCTCAAAAATAAGTTGACCTGTTATTAGGTGCAGGTGATATTTGCTGATAATGGTATAGGCCAATCGTATAATGTCTAATACAATCATTTTTTCTTATTATTTTAACGGTTTCAATTCCGAAATGTGTAATATATGTTTGCATTTCTGTTTATATGATAAAAGATCAAAGAATATGTGTGTGCGTGTTAGTTTATGCGATAATGTGTGTCCTTATATGTATCATAAAACTGCTTGCCATATTTAATTAGACGATGTGATGCATATGAGATAAATAACTAGATAGATAGATATTAGATAAATAGATATTAGATAGATAGATAGATAGATGATAGATAATAGATAGATAATAGATAGATAGGAGAGAGAGAGATAGATAGATAATAGATAGATGGATGGATGGATTAATAGATAGATAATAGATAGATATATAATAGATAGATAGGAGAGATAGATAGATAGATAGATAGATAATAGATAGATAGATACATGCTAAATAGATAGATATTGAATAGATAGATAGATAGATACATGCTAGATAGATAGATATTGAATAGATAGATAGATAGATAGATAGATAGATAGATAGATGATAGATAGATAGATAGATAGATAGATAGATGATAGATAGATAGATAGATATTGAATAGATAGATAGATAGATAGATGATAGATAGATAGATAGATAGATAGATAGATAGATAGATAGATAGATAGATAGATAGATAGATCTATCTATCTATCAAAAAGATTGAATTCACTGGAAATATATTTAATTGTGAAACAATGTATACATTGCCATCTGAGCACAGATGAGATAACTGTTCTTGAGCATCCTGGTGGAGCCTAGGTCTAAGGTTACTGAAATGTAATTGCTCAAGAAGAAACCAGGATCCTGTTTGTGTAATGAGCGCACTTTTGTTTTTAGTCTATTGTGAAAGCAAAAAAAAGTGCAGTAGATACCAACCATAGATGTGCCCTGTGTGCTGCAGAGCGGAGGACAGGGATAGTGGGGCAACAATATATTAATTAGGAGATTGGTGGCTGCCAACATGTCTCATTGCCCTGTGGAAATCAGTGAGCAGCATAGGTTCCACACACCAGCAACACATAACATCAGCTCTCATGTGTTGGAGTATGTGACATCAAAGTGCAGGATCTCTGAAGTCTCAGTGTAAAGCTATAGCCTGGAAACAAAGGAAGATACTCGTTACCTTATAGGAAAGGAGAAATCTGAATTCCACTATGGCAGGAGCACAGCAAACCCCAACTTCCCACAGTCACTATTATTGCTCTTAATATATTGCTTCAGAAAGTATGCACAATGTGTGTGCCTATATATATATATATATATATATATATATATATGTGTGTGTGTGTGTGTGTGTGTGTGTGTGTGTGTGTGTGTGTGTGTGTGTGTGTGTTTATAGATGTGTGTATGTATATATATATATATATATATATATGTGTGTGTTTATAGGTATGTATATATATATATATATGGATGTGTGTATATATGTCTCTGTACATATATGTGCGTGTATATGTAAATTTATGTGTGTGTGCATATATATATATATATATATGTGTGTGTATATGTAAATATATACGTGTGTGTTTGTGTGTTTGTATATATACATGTGTGTGTCTTTATGTGGGTGGATACATGAGTGTGTGTTTATTTATAACTTTGTGTGCATATATAATTATATATACATGCAGCTGTATATTCTTAGTTATATATGTATGTATGCATATATATATATATATATATATACTATATATATATATATATATACTATATATCTGTATGTGTGTATATACATGGTATATCTGTATGTATATATACAAGCACAAACAAACGTTTTTGTGTGTATACATGTATGTATGTGTGTCTGACTGTCTGTCTATATGTTTGTGTGTCTAAGTTGTCTTCACACAAGCCATTACACAGCATACAGGCAATTGCAGTTGTAAAAGGCAGTGGCTCTTAACCTGACAATGATGTTGTATTTGAACAGCTGCGAGAGAGGCTTCCATTTTATCAAAGGTCTGTCTCATTGCCACAAACCCAGACATTTTATTGTTTTAACTGCATAGGAAATAAAATGCCTGAGAAAAGGGGGTCTTAAAAGAGCAATTGCCTCTGGAATTCCCTAATTCTCAACAACTTCTAATGAAACTGTGAATTTAAACTTTTATAGTAGTCAATGGGGGCTGTTATATTGATTAATTTAAACACACACACACATTTATATTGTATCACATATTGTCTTGATCAGTGTGTCTGTAGTTTGTCTATTATTTTAATATTTATAATATATATATATATATATATATATATATATATATATACTTTATCTACTATCTATTGATCAAACATATACATACTTTATCTACTCAGTTAAACACATAACCATACAACACTTGCACACCAATATAGTATGTGCACCTCTATTGAAAATCTCTGCCTTATTTTAATCTGCACACAGTATATCATGGTGGGAAGCAACATATACACATACATTCAGTACAGGAAAAGTGATAGAAATTTAAACTAAAACATGTACCTTTCATAGTAAACTATACATACATACATGTATATATATATATATATATATATATATATATATATATATATATATATATATATATACAGTATATATAGTTCCCTCTATTTGCCAAGTTATATTAAAGGGAAAAAACGAAGGATAAAAATCGATGGATTATTTTCAATAACTCATATGGAGAATACCATTATGCTAAATTCTACCTATTAATCTTTCCTTTTACTAAGTTTCGATTGATTTCTTAATATAATATATGTTCGTGTGTGGTACCAGTGGGTATAACTCTTTAAAAAAAAAAAAAACAGCAACACAGGCAAAAAAAAAAAAAGGAGCAACTATCCAAGGAATGCAGATGAGATCAGTATTGATCTCCCTGATTCTTTGTAATATGTTTTAATAAATTGCACAACCTTTTGCACCTTCCACGTTGTCAAGAATGAAGCTTTTACCTAATCCATAAAATAATAAAGAACACAACGATGCATTTTCTGTTCGTGATAACGGTCCTTCCACCACTGTCACTAATGATAATTGATGGAACTGTATGAAATAGCAGAAATGTGATGGTTTCGAGCATTGTGCAAACTTTCAAGGTGTATCCCAGGGCATTGTGTGTGAACTCTGTGCTTTGCCTTTGCCTCCCCATAGGGGCTGCCTGCAATTCTGCTCGCCTTGGAGTAATGGCTGTGCTTTAGGTCAGCTGCACACTCTTTTATTTGGATGTAAAGCATTAAAGAGAGGGACTGGCGATTGCATTTGCATTACTGTATGTTCTATTAGGCGACATCGCATGGAGGCTGTGGTTGGAATCTGCTGCTTGTTGCTCGTGCATTTAAGGCACAGAGCTGTCAGGATTTCAGTGCAAAAGAAAAAAAAATAATAATCTTGTAGGTATGTATAAGAAAGTAATGTTAGATGAGCGCAGTGCAGCAGGGCTGGCGGCACAGGCAGGGGTTGCTGGGCAGCACTTACACTCTGGCCGTGTAGAGGTCGCTGTTGACCACGGTTGAGCTGCAGCCCCGGCTGCCCAGGCACCATGTGACCTGCAGGGAGGTAGCAGCTCAAGGCCATTTTCAATTCTCATTGGCTTCCTTGTCATGTGGTTGTGCAGAGGCATCCACAATTACACAGGGAATGTTTTCCTAGAGATGTCAGCCTACAAAGGACACAATCTCTCTTCTTCAAATTCCTCCCCAAAATGTCCTTTCCAAACAGCTCTCCTGCTGCAAATACTTTTTTAGTAGATTCTTTGATCAGTGCCTGTAGAAGTGACAGTTTCTATTCCAACAACGCCAGCATGTACATGCCACCTAACTCAGACATTGGGACTTATGGGATGCAAACCTGTGGACTGCTACCATCCCTGGCAAAAAGAGAAGTCAATCACCAAAACATGGGAATGAATGTACATCCCTATATACCTCAAGTAGACACTTGGACAGATCCGAGCAGGTCCTGCAGAATAGAGCAACCTGTTACACAGCAGATCCCCACTTGTTCGTTTCCTACAAATATTAAGGAAGAGACCAATTGCTGCATGTATTCTGATAAGCGATCAAAAGTCATTTCTCCAGAGGTGCCACCATACCAGAGGCTGGTCTCTGACAACTGCTCTGTGGACAACTCTGAGGTCCCTGTCCCAGGATATTTCAGGCTGAGCCAGACCTACGCCAGTGGGAAACCCCAAGAGTACAATAATAACCAAGAAACCAGTTCATCCTTAATGTTACAGCTAAACCCCCGCGGCAGCTCCAAACCTCAGCTATCTGCACCTCATCAGATGGACAAGAAAATGAATGAAACCCCGAGCAGCCAAGAGTCCTCCAAAGTGCCCTCAGTGGAAAGTCCAGAGTCCAAGGCTGCCCTGCAGGAGGACAGGAGCTGCCTGGCTGAGGTGTCTGTGTCCAGCCCTGAAGTCCAAGACAAGGAAAGTAAAGGTCGGTATCATTACAAAGAACTTCTTATAAAGCATTGATTGCATGGGGTAGTAGTAGCTTGCACACGCCAGCACCATAAAACACTGTGTAAAATACTAGCATTGCCTCCCATAACATTTAATGGTAACTACATGTCAAGAAGGAACTGCCCTTTTTTATATTCAGGTATTTAAAAAAAAAAATATATATCTTCATGTATGATCATCAACCAGACACATCTCACTCAAGAGCAGCATTAAATGTCCATTATCGATGCACTCAAAGTTTTTACGGATTATTTATTGTATTTTTTGTTGTTGTAACCTCCTTCCAATGGGTTAATTCCAAGGAAAGTGCAAGGGACATTATAATTTAATTCCATTTCAGCTGGCAAACGTCATCTGCTGGTGTTACAGAGGAAGTAGTAATAATAATAATAATAATAATAGAAAATTATAGCCATAGTGTTAATATTACAAATAATGATATTCAAGGGTTAATACATTGGATAAATCTGTATTCAGGGTTATAGACGGTCAGCAAAGCTGCTGACACTGCGGATGGACAGTGAATGAGATGCTGCTAGAAGATTTGTCTGGTAAATGTGACATATGCTTTTCTTATATATAAAAAAGTGAATTTCAGTTAATATGTGCTTATTATGGTCTGTCAATGTGCACTGAGAATACAGGGGACTAAAAGGAGGTCAGATGTATTACATTCTGGGGGCGCCTATAAATGTATACACCTTGCTTGCTTACAATTTCCTATATTTTGTGTGTGTGTGTATGTATATATATATATATATATATATATATATATATATATATCTGGTGATTTATATATATATATATATATATATATATATATATATATATATATATATATATATATATATATATATATATATATATATATATATATAATCCCCAGATCATTAAGCTATATATACATATATAGATATTTGCGTCCAAGCTGTGTGTGTGCTTATAAATACATATATTTGCATACATTTAGTTTTCATACACACAAATAATGTATTCATATATGAATGCATAGATGTGATGAAATAATATATACACTTATCTATCTATCTATATGTATATATGTATGTATGTATCTATCTATATACATATATATATTTATATATACATGAACCTATTTTTTATTCATTGTACATATATATGTATTTGTATGTGTGTGCACCTTCCTCTTATCTGCCATTGTGTGCATAACATTAGGCTTTTGCTTTTGTTATAATACCAACACGATAGGCATTTTGTTCGAGGGGTCATTGCCAAGTCTATTCTTTGTAGAATTAGGATATTTTTTGAGGGTGGAATTTTTTTCAAATTTATTTGTTTGTTTATTTATTTATTTTATTTTTCTTTTGCCATTTTTTATTTCCACACTAGAAGAAATCAAGTCTGATACTCCAACCAGCAATTGGTTAACTGCAAAGAGTGGCAGGAAGAAGAGGTGCCCGTATACTAAACACCAGACACTGGAGTTAGAGAAAGAGTTCTTGTTTAATATGTATCTGACTCGAGAGCGCCGCCTAGAGATCAGTAAGAGCGTCAACCTCACTGACAGGCAGGTCAAAATCTGGTTTCAAAATCGCAGAATGAAGCTTAAGAAGATGAGTAGAGAGAACCGAATCCGCGAACTCACCGCCAACCTGACTTTTTCCTAAAAGCAACTCTTGCTCCCCTTGAGGAGAGACTGTGACCCCCACATCCCATCATTTCCTGTGATCTAGAATGTGATTCCTCATTTTATAGTGCTGCAAGTGTCTCTATGTATTTTCATGGGTATATAAATAATAATAAAGATCCAGCACATGTAATTTATTATTATTATTTTTTCACCGTATGGCAGGGTAAAAAGAAAAGAAAGTTTATCATTTTAGTCTTAAATTATTGGGACTGGTCAAACATCCAAACAATGTGACTTTTTTTCATGATTTTTTTCTAAGGAATAGTCTTTCTGCGTGTTACTTTATGGACCTCGGCATTTTAACATTCATGTTTATTCTTATTGACTTTTGGGGACAAAATAAGCACATTTTCTGTAAATGTCTCTGCTCCAAGTAACTGAGAATCTGTTCGTCAATGTGTAGTTTATTTGAGTCGTGTTCCTGGTAGAACTTTTCTTGTGATATGTGGCAATATCATGGAGACAGCTGTGTCCATATTGTGCATGTTCTGTGCATGTCTTATGCAATAAACTGTCTGAACGCTTCATGCTCTCAGCCTATTTGTATGTAACATGTAGATAAATATAATTACTGTAAATGTTGTGTATGTAAGGACACTCAGTGCTAGCATCAGTGTGCTCAGCATGGCCACCACAATGGCTATCCCTGCAGACAAACGTATTGATGTGATATTACACTCACAAAGCAGTGGATACTGGTGGTAGGAACCACTTACAGGTAAGTCTGTGCCACTGAAAACTCAATATATATTATAGTAAGGAGTATACGTCACTGCTCTGAACTTGTATTAATTTTAATTTGTGAAAATGTATACACAAATATTAGATAGATAGATAGATAGATAGATAGATAGATAGATAGATAGATAGATAGTTAGATAGTTATGGGATAGATATATAGATAGATAGATAGATAGATAGATAGATAGATAGATAGAAAGGTAGATAGATAGATAGTTATGGGATAGATAGATAGATAGATAGATAGATAGATAGATATGGGATAGATAGATAGATAGATAGATAGATAGATAGATAGATAGATAGATAGATAGATAGATAGATAGATAGATAGATAGAAGGAATGAGAGAGATAGATAGATAAATAGATATGGGAAAGATAGATAAATGATAGATAGATACATAGATAGATAGAAGGAATGAGATAGATAGATAGATAGATAGATAGATAGATAGATAGATAGATAGATAGATAGATATGTGATAGATAGATAGATATGGGATAGATAGATAGATAGATAGATAGATAGATAGATAGATAGATAGATAGATAGATAGATGGATAGATAGATAGATAGATAGATAGATAGATAGATAGATAGATAGATAGATAGATAGATATGGGATAGATGGATAGATAGATAGATAGATAGATAGATATGGGATAGATGGATAGATAGATAGACAGATAGATATAAGATACAAATTTTAGTAAATAAATATGAGATAGATATAAAACATAACAAGATAGATAGATGGATAAAAAAAAAAAGATTGATATGAGTACCTCGATAGATAGATTTTAAATAAATGTTTAGATAGATATGAGAGAGTTAGTTAGATATAGAAAAAAATGTTAGATATATAGAAAATATTTAGATATCGATAGATAGATAGATAGATGGATGGATGGATAGATAGATAGATAGATAGATAGATAGATAGATAGATAAATAGATAAGAAAAGAAAAAAAAAAATAGAGCAGCACAAAAGAAAAGAAATCCGGGTACAACGTTCCCCAAGGCAAATACCAAACCTCAAATTGTGCTGCTTCTGATTTTTTTGAGTGATAGATAGATAGTTAGTTAGATAGATAGATAGATAGATAGATAGATAGATAGATAGATAGATAGATGATAGTATATTTAGAAAAAAATAGAGCAGCTTTATTTAAAAAATGAGGGTGTAAAGCTTCCCTGGTACATACCAAACCATCCAGATTAAAAAAAAAAAAAGTGACGGCAGCCACCAAGAGAGTGTGCAAACGTTGATTGTTAATATATAAGACCATTGTGGCGACCTTTGGTTTCAATATGTGCAAATTTTTTAAGCTTGTTAGTAACTTCGCCACAATGGGCTTATACATAAACAATCAACTTTTGTACACTCTTTTGGTGCTCTGCTTCCAGTTTTTATATTTTTTTCTTAATCTAGATCATACCTAGATAATGTACCAGAAGTTAGATAGAAATTAATTTAGAAACACATTAATTTAGATAGATATTGCGAATACAGTGGCAAGACAGAAAAAAATAAACAAATTAATTCATAGAAGTCAGCACAATAATTAGCATGTATCACTGTGTTTAATTTTAACATCTTTTCTTATTATAAGTTTTGAAAGTATCTGCAGAATTTGGCGACCTTTCCTTTCCTGCAGTAAGTCCTATGTGATGTGTTAGTATTTTATACTGTATATAAAGTGCAGGAAAAAAAGTAGTTTGTAAACAAAAGTAAATGGCATAGGAATAATCCTGGTCATGGGTCCTGACATTGCTCTCTGTTGAATGCTGCACATTATGAATTTGTATGTTTAGCACTATCATGGACGAATTGTGATAGCTGCATTGCTAACCAGTCCATTGTGAGATACAATTCCATTATAGTTCATGCAAAACCAATCTCTATGTATTATTATCATTTATTTATATGGCACCACTAATTCCATGGTGCTGTACACGAGAAGGGTTACATGCAAACGATGTCTGTGCATTGATCTGATCCCTGGCTCATAGAACATACACATGGGGAGAGGCTGGAATTGGTCATCGCTCTCGGTTCTCCTTATATCCGAGCATCATAATAGAAAAGCTTTAGATGAGGACTTGGTAACATGATTTTACAGCATGCATCCCCTTCTGTGTAAATTGTGGACACTGCCTGGAGTGTTTTTTTCTTTTTCTTACATTTGTTGTTTCCAAGCATGGTCGTTTATGACAGAACTGCATAGACCTTCTGTAGCTTCAGATAAACTCTCTTTTATTCCAGGAAACAGCCCCAATAAACTTAGAGTCTTCCTGAAAAAAAAAAAAAAAAACATCACAGCCTCACTTAACGCTGAGTTTAAAAATTCTTTATAGCTGAGATCCTCAGGGACAATGATTAAATCCTATTTACTCCAGTGTTTAATGTAACAGTAAAACAGGTTCCATAAAAAAAAAAAGAATCTCAGATCTGCTTTCTCTGTCTGGTCACCTTCATGCTGAAATGTGAAGGGAAAAAAGTGAATGTATTTATTGTAAATGTCTGTGTGTATTATACTATCACTGTGTATTCCATGGCTGTGGTTATATGGTTGTGTGTGTTATATCACTGTGTGTATTATACAATCACTGTATATTATATGGCTGTGTGTTATATGGCTGTGTATTATATCACTGTGTATTCTATGGTTGTGTGTATTATATCACTGTGTATTCTATGGCTGTGGTTATATGGCTGTGTGTTATATCAGTGTGTATTCTATGGCTGTGGTTATATGGCTGTGTATTATATCACTGTGTATTCTATGGCTGTGTGTTATATGGCTGTGTATTATATCACTGTGTATTCTATGGCTGTGTGTTATATGGGTGTGTGTTATATCAGTGTGTATTATACTATCACTGTGTATTCTATGGCTGTGGTTATATGGGTGTGTGTGTGTTATATCACTGTGTGTATTATACAATCACTGTGTATTCTATGGCTGTGTGTTATATGGCTGTGTATTATATCACTGTGTATTCTATGGCTGTGTGTATTATGTCATTGTGTATTCTATGGCTGTGGTTATATGGGTGTGTATTATATCACTGTTTATTCTATGGCTGTGTGTTATATTACTGTGTATTCTATGGCTGTGTGTTATATGGCGGTGTGTATTATACTATCACTGTGTATTCTATGGCTGTGGTTATATGGGTGTGGATTATATCATTGTGTATTCTATGGCTGTGTGTTATATTACTGTGTATTCTATGGCTGTGGTTATATGGCTGTGTGTATTATACTATCACTGTGTGTTATATGGCTGTGTGTTATATGGGTGTGTGAGTGCATACACTAAATAAAAGGAGTAAACGGTTGATGAGATATTGGGCCAAACAATAGCAGGGTCCAGTAGCAGATGATTCCAGCAGAGGTTTTAATGTTCTTCTTTAGACCATTTGATTACAGGGCACATTAATGTATAATCAAATGCACCTCATAAAATTTTTATTGAATCCCATAAAAATCATGATACTTCTCTTCCACCTGTTTCTCTTTTTTTTTTGTGAAGGTTTTATGCATTTCACACATTACAGCCTCTTCTATGTAAATATGAACTGTTGCTGAACGAGAGGGCAACAACAATGTGCTCCTGCCCCTCTTCCTTCCTTTCTTTCTCCCTCCCTTTAATTTCACGATGGCTTCTTGTTTGTGGCTAGTAAAACAAGTTTTATACCCAAAGGTCAATAATCAGAACATGCTCCCCCCTAGTTCTCGTGTGAGGGTCCCCACAGTTTAAAGGGTAATTAAACAAATTCTGCAAAGTGATTAAAAAAAAAATGAATGGCAGGGGAAGCAGGGCTGGGAGCTGAGGAAGAAATAGTCCCTGGTAGCCCTGCTCCACTGCTGAGCCAGAAGCTGCGCTTTTACGCCCAAAGGTGGCCTCAGCCCTTGCAGCCCTCCCCTGGGCGCCTCCTTCCATACATCTCGGCATAGTTACACTTTTCGTTTTAATTGTATGTGTTTTTAATCACATCAGCCCCGTTAAGCGGATTGATTTACTCTGTATTGGTAAATATGATCACGTGGAGCCCACAACCAATGGATGGAGGATGCAGCCTGCAAAATACTATGATTGTTCTCAGGGAGGGTATTCCATACAGTTAAGAGGGTAACCTTTTATATGACTGAGAGGGGAGCCTAAAATGTCCACCGGTGGTGCCATAAGTAACTACTATGTGGATTCTCTCATAGGACATGAGAATGAAGAGGTGTACGGGGCCAGATTCTCCCAGGGAGGTCACACGACGACCTCTAGGCCACCACCAGGTGTTGGGGACACTTCAGACTTCTCTTCTTGCAGCTTTGCGTCCAAATCCAGCGTCTTCCCTGCGTCTTGGTCTGCGGTGCACCCTCAGCCCTCTCCAGCAATGACTGGGATCTACCACCCCTACATGGGCCAGTCCCACCTGGGCTCAGACAGCAGCAGATACACGGTGCGATCCTGGCTGGAGCCCCTCTCCAGCACTGCGACCTCCTTCTCTGGATTTCACCCCAACGGGCGCAGCTATGGCATCAAACCCGAGAGCGCCCCAAAAAGGACCGAGTGCTCCTCGTTTGACTCCCAGGGAATGAGTCTGGCCGAGTACTCGTGTCATTCCTTCACAGAAAGCCCAGAGAAGCCTCCACTCAAAGACAACGCTGCCCCTGCAGCAGCTGCGGCAGCAGCTCCCAGCGAGGAGCCAGAGACCACCGAGCTCAAAGAAGAGAAGCAGCAGCCGCAGCAGCCGCAGCAGCAACAGCCGAATCCACAAATTGATCCAAGTAAGTACAAAAAAAAAGAGAGAGAGAAGGAAAGAAATTGCTGTTTGATTTATAGCCTAAACCTGCAAGGCTCTAAATGTGCAAAACTGATAGTTTTACTAACCTATAAAACCGTCTAGACGGCCAGCATATAGCCCGAGCTGCAACAAGAGGCTATAAAATGATTCTATTACTCACATAACCGCCTAAGATCAAGACATCATGGCTACTGTAAACACTCTGGCCGCATTAGGACGATTTCAGATGATAATTCTTTATAAAAGTGCAATGAGTAAGGTCGTCACATCTCCAATGCACATCCGCTCGGTTCTGATTCCAAACCTCAGCTTGTTCTTTTTTTTTTTGTTTGTTTGTTTCTTTTCTATTCCTTCTTTTTTTTTTTTAGATAACCCTGCAGCAAACTGGATCCACGCTCGATCCACCAGGAAGAAGAGATGTCCCTACACCAAATACCAGACTCTGGAGCTAGAGAAAGAATTCCTGTTCAATATGTATCTCACCAGGGATCGTCGCTATGAAGTCGCCAGAATACTGAACCTCACAGAGAGACAGGTCAAAATCTGGTTTCAGAACAGAAGGATGAAAATGAAGAAAATGAACAAGGAAAAAGGCAACAAGGACCAGTAACGACCACATTCTTACCACATTGGGATACGCACTGAGTCTTCTCTCTATTATCTGGAACACTAAAATATATATATATTTAGGGATTTTTTTTTTCTTCTTGGAAATAGATGTAAATGTTATTGTGTAATTTGCAAACTTGGCAGTCAGTGCGCATCTGAAGATGCAACATTTGGGGACTATTTCTGATAATATTGTGGTTGCACGCTAGACATTGCCGGTAGGTATTGCGACATTTCTGAAGCATCTTATGGATCTGTAGGAAGTAGTGTAGTTCCTAAATATTAGCAGTAAAAGAAATGTAATGTAAAAGTTCCATTTGGTCAAAATCGGTAATAATCGTGTTTATAGCTTACACAACAGATCTATGACAAAATGCTTGTTACTGAAGGAATATTTGGTCTGCATGTGACATGACACTAATATTCATTGTATTAGTGGAAAGAAATAAGGCGCATGCATAAACTAGATCCTTTTAGCAAAGGCCTAGGATTCAGTTTACAAATTATTTTTTTTAGTTTACACACATATATATATATATATATATATATATATATATATATATATATATATATATATATATATATATATATTTCACATGTTTGTGTTTTTTTTCCTCGATAGCAAAAAGGGACTATACTTAATTGTGATAATATTCTTGATTTAAATTATAAAGCAACACCAATCATGGAGATAACAAGTGTGCGGGAATTATAACAGCAGTGTTAAGTGTTTAGAGATAGATTTTTGTTCCTATATTTGTGTTTAGATTGGGAGCCGATTTTATTATTTAATTGCAGAGGAGAATTCAGGGATACTGCACTTAGCAAATTGATGTTGTCACCAAAAAAAATCTTATTTTATTGTCACCCAACCAATACACCCAATGCATTGCCATAGGGTGACATTTTACAGCTAGTTTTATATAGGCAGAATGCACCTTTGTTGACACCATTGACTTCTCATATATATATATATATATATATATATATATATATATATATATATATATATATATATATATATATATATATATATATATATATATATATTCTGATCTTGACTAGTCCACTTCCACTCATGCTCCTATCCATGACAAAGCACCGCTCCTCTCATTATCTGGTTATGAATTATGTTTACATTGAATTGTAGCTTACATGCCTATGTTGGACAATCTGAAATTCTAAAGGAAAAAAAATAAAAGTTTTTGTCCTTGTCTAAGAATAAGGTGTTGTGTTTAGAATGCCTCCATTGCCGGCTATATACCTCTAAATTCTTTTTAAAACAGGAAGAGCTGTGGTGCAATAAAGTAATTTAAACGGCTAGACGTCTGGACTTAATGGTTTTATGGTGGTCCAGGGCGCTTTTTTTTTTTCCTTTCAAAGGGTCTTATTTGGATGTTTGTGTCACTTCAAAACAACAAAAAAAATTCTGGGAAACTTGGACTATTCTTTGACTCGTCCAGATGTCCAGAAACAACACCAGGTTTAAGGATAAGTAAACGAATTCACATTCAAATGCGAGCAGGCCCTTAATTCTGATAATACATTCTGAACTAATATTCTGACATTACCACCTCAATTACATTTTTTGAGTACCTGATTTATTTTTTTATTATCACATTTATATACTTATTCATACTTTTACATGTGGGAACTCTATACCAAGGTTTGTATATTATATGTGTGTGTGTGTGTGTGTGTGTGTGTATATATATATATATATATATACATTATATATATACAGTATATATATATATATATATATATATATATATATAATCTTTACTTCTATATAGCGCTAATATATTCCGCAGCGCTTTACAGTTTGCACACATTATCATTGCTGTCCCCATCGGGGCTCACAATCTCTATATATATATATATATATATATACCCACACAAACACATATGTGTATGTATATAAATATAAAAATATATATACACTCACATTTGGTACAGGCATGCTTTTTATACAGTGGTATAGATGTATTGACAGATAGGTACGTATTTATGTATGGGTTGGTATAGATATGCATATAAATACATAAATACATTTGAATGTGTGGTTCTGCATATATGAACAGAAAAAAATCTACATATGTATATATATATATATATATATATATATATATATATATATATATATTAATGAGGTCAATGTGGACCTGAGTTCATTTGGCGTTCACTGCATATATGCATATAAGAAAGGAAAACTAGTGAAAGTAAAGAACTGGCAGCATATGGTTTTAAGCCTTGTCATTTGAAAGTTATAAAAATGACAGGGTTTGTAGCATTATTCCTGCAATCCTGATACCAGCAATAATTTCAATTGCTGTGAAATAAACATTTATGGTAAGATAAACAAATTTATGACACGCGAGAACTCTACGTGACCGCTAGGTAGCGCTCCTACTCCATTTGTTTTATTGTGGAACTGTCATGTTCTTTTCTTTAGTGTCACTGCTAACAATGACTACTCATTAATCTCATCTGCTAAAATCACTTCTTATATATGCATGGTTATTCTATAGGATACTTCTAATATATATACTTCTACAGAATATCCATGCATATATAAGAAGTGATTTTATATCATATATTAGACTCTCTCTATATTATATATACTATATATTACTTTATACTATGATTATATTACCATATACCATATATACTATATATTGCACTAAATACTATACTGTATAGCTAGTTATAGCGTATATATAGTTATTAGAAATCCACAGAAATCATATATATATATATATATATATTTTTTTTTTTTTTAAGAAATCCATGCACAGTTGATTGCACAATTCTGGTGTATCTATTATTTACACTGTTCATGTACTCCTGCACACCCTGTACATATCACATTACTGGAAGTCCCTGCATTATGCCTATGTCGCATAGTTGTTGTAGCCTTACATCATAGTTATCTGATATTTTGAATTAATTTGTTATAATTATTTAGCCTTCATCTCAAACATGGCTACTATTTTCTATATGAAAACCATTCCTGCATCACACTCATTCTTTTCATGGCATTTATGTGTCCCAACTACCAGTATTCACACTGTAACTATTTACATCATTTACATGAAAGCTTTTTTTTTACATAATCTACATTCTAACTCTGACAGAGTAGATGGATTGCCTTTAGGATATTACTAGAATTTCTTCTTAGAGCAATGTAACATTCTTAACATTGCCTACATCACAACTATACAACTAGCTGGTGTTATCTACATCATACCTGAGATAGTCTGCATAAGTAGTGGAATCTGTCCCATTGCTTTTTCATAAATCTGACATCATACTTAGCTGCCATAACCTATCATTAATGCTTCACTTGACACCAAGTACTTGTGGTACATAGCATACATCTTAAGTTTACATATATGATAACTTCATGGTGATACAGCTGGCATTGTTCACATAATAACTATGGCATAGGCAGTACCATCCACCTTATAAGAAGATGATATTACTAGCATTGTCTGCCTTATAAATGTATGCCACAACTTGTGTAACTGACATCATAACTTCATGACATAACTGGCATTATCTTTATTATAACAATATGGCATAGCTAGCAATATCTGTATTATAACTAAATGGCGTAGTAGTTACCATTATCTACATTATAGCTATTTGAAATAACTGGTATAATCTGTATTGTAAGGTGCTTTTATCATTACAATAACTACATGGCCTGCCAAGTGTCTACATTAGAACTTTATGTCCTAACTCTTATTATCTGCCTTGTACTGTAAGTTACACCTAACATAACCTACATTAGAACTGTACAATCATTATATTATACAAAACATATCATTACATTATATAATAATTAGTTTTCACTATTTGGCATTACTACTATTTTTTACATGATACAATATTATATGCTGGCTTTATTGGCATTATAACGTAGCTAGTATGATCTGTGATATATCTATATTGCATAACATGTATTAAGTTAATTATTATTACAGTATATGCTGCATCTAGCATTATACACCTCTTACATAACAGGATTAGTATTAACTGCATTATAGCTACATATACCTGGCATAATCTACATTATAGCCATATAGCATAACTAGTGTATTATAGCTACATGATATACCTGGCATAATCTACATTATAACCATAGAGCATAACTAGTGCATTATAGCTACATGATGTACCTGGCATAATCTACATTATAGCCATATAGCATAACTAGTGCATTGTAGTTACATGATGTACCTGGCATATTCTATATTATAGCCATACAGCATAACTAGTGCATAATAGCTACATATACCTGGCATATTCTACATTATAACCATATAGCATAACTAGTGCATTATAGCTACATATACCTGGCGTTATCTACATTATAACCATATAGCATAACTAGTGTATTATAGCTACATGATGTACCTGGCATATTCTACATTATAACCATATAGCATAACTAGTGCATTATAGCTACATATACCTGGCGTTATCTACATTATAGCCATATAGCATAACTAGTGCATTGTAGCTACATGATGTACCTGGCATATTCTATATTATAGCCATATAGCATAACTAGTGCATAATAGCTACATATACCTGGCATATTCTACATTATAACCATATAGCATAACTAGTGCATTATAGCTACATATACCTGGCGTTATCTACATTATAGCCATATAGCATAACTAGTGCATTGTAGCTACATGATGTACCTGGCATATTCTATATTATAGCCATATAGCATAACTAGTGCATAATAGCTACATATACCTGGCATATTCTACATTATAACCATATAGCATAACTAGTGCATTATAGCTACATATACCTGGCGTTATCTACATTATAGCCATATAGCATAACTAGTGCATTATAGCTACATATACCTGGCATATTCTACATTATAACCATATAGCATAACTAGTGCATTATAGCTACATGATGTACCTGGCATATTCTACATCATAACCATATAGCATAACTAGTGCATTATAGCTACATGATATACCTGGCATATTCTACATTATAACCATATAGCATAACTAGTGCATTATAGCTACATGATGTACCTGGCATATTCTATATTATAACCATATAGCATAACTAGTGCATTATAGCTACATATACCTGGCATATTCTACAATATAACCATATAGCATAACTAGTGCATTATAGCTACATGATGTACCTGGCATATTCTACATCATAACCATATAGCATAACTAGTGCATTACAGCTACATATACCTGGCATATTCTACATTATAACCATATAGCATAACTAGTGTATTATAGCTACATATACCTGGCATAATCTACATTATAGCCATATAGCACAACTAGTGCATTATAGCTACATGATGTACCTGGCATATTCTACATTATAACCATATAGCATAACTAGTGCATTATAGCTACATGATGTACCTGGCATATTCTACATCATAACCATATAGCATAACTAGTGCATTATAGCTACATACAGTGGGGCAAAAAAGTATTTAGTCAGTCAGCAATAGTGCAAGTTCCACCACTTAAAAAGATGAGAGGCGTCTGTAATTTACATCATAGGTAGACCTCAACTATGGGAGACAAACTGAGAAAAAAAAATCCAGAAAATCACATTGTCTGTTTTTTTATCATTTTTTTTTTTTCATATTATGGTGGAAAATAAGTATTTGGTCAGAAACAAACAATCAAGATTTCTGGCTCTCACAGACCTGTAACTTCTTCTTTAAGAGTCTCCTCTTTCCTCCACTCATTACCTGTAGTAATGGCACCTGTTTAAACTTATCATCAGTATAAAAAGACACCTGTGCACACCCTCAAACAGTCTGACTCCAAACTCCACTATGGTGAAGACCAAAGAGCTGTCAAAGGACACCAGAAACAAAATTGTAGCCCTGCACCAGGCTGGGAAGACTGAATCTGCAATAGCCAACCAGCTTGGAGTGAAAAAATCAACAGTGGGAGCAATAATTAGAAAATGGAAGACATACAAGACCACTGATAATCTCCCTCGATCTGGGGCTCCACGCAAAATCCCACCCCGTGGGGTCAGAATGATCACAAGAACGGTGAGCAAAAATCCCAGAACCACGCGGGGGGACCTAGTGAATGAACTGCAGAGAGCTGGGACCAATGTAACAAGGCCTACCATAAGTAACACACTATGCCACCATGGACTCAGATCCTGCAGTGCCAGACGTGTCCCACTGCTTAAGCCAGTACATGTCCGGGCCCGTCTGAAGTTTGCTAGAGAGCATTTGGATGATCCAGAGGAGTTTTGGGAGAATGTCCTATGGTCTGATGAAACCAAACTGGAACTGTTTGGTAGAAACATAATTTGTCGTGTTTGGAGGAAAAAGAATACTGAGTTGCATCCATCAAACACCATACCTACTGTAAAGCATGGTGGTGGAAACATCATGCTTTGGGGCTGTTTCTCTGCAAAGGGGCCAGGACGACTGATCCGGGTACATGAAATAATGAATGGGGCCATGTATCGTGAGATTTTGAGTGCAAACCTCCTTCCATCAGCAAGGGCATTGAAGATGAAACGTGGCTGGGTCTTTCAACATGACAATGATCCAAAGCACACCGCCAGGGCAACGAAGGAGTGGCTTCGTAAGAAGCATTTCAAGGTCCTGGAGTGGCCTAGCCAGTCTCCAGATCTCAACCCTATAGAAAACCTTTGGAGGGAGTTGAAAGTCCGTGTTGCCAAGCGAAAAGCCAAAAACATCACTGCTCTAGAGGAGATCTGCATGGAGGAATGGGCCAACATACCAACAACAGTGTGTGGCAACCTTGTGAAGACTTACAGAAAACGTTTTACCTCTGTCATTGCCAACAAAGGATATATTACAAAGTATTGAGATGAAATTTTGTTTCTGACCAAATACTTATTTTCCACCATAATATGCAAATAAAATGTTAAAAAACAGACAATGTGATTTTCTGGATTTTTTTTTCTCAGTTTGTCTCCCATAGTTGAGGTCTACCTATGATGTAAATTAAAGACGCCTCTCATCTTTTTAAGTGGTGGAACTTGCACTATTGCTGACTGACTAAATACTTTTTTGCCCCACTGTATACCTGGCATATTCTACATTATAACCATATAGCATAACTAGTGCATTATAGCTACATGATGTACCTAGCATATTCTACATCATAACCATACAGCATAACTAGTGCATTATAGCTACATATACCTGGCATATTATACATTATAACCATATAGCATAACTAGTGTATTATAGCTATATGATATACCTGGCATAATCTATATTATAGCCATATAGCACAACTAGTGCATAATAGCTACATATACCTGGCATTATCTACATTATAACCATATAGCATAACTAGTGCATTATATCTACATGATATACCTGGCATAATCTATATTTGAGCCATATAGCATAACTAGTGCATTATAGCTACATATACCTGGCATATTCTACATTATAACCATATAGCATAACTAGTGCATTATAGCTACATATACCTGGCATAATCTATATTATAACCATATAGCATAACTAGTGCATTATAGCTACATGATGTACCTGGCATAATTTATATTAGAGCCATATAGCATAACTAGTGCATTATAGCTACATATACCTGGCATAATCTATATTATAACCATATAGCATAACTAGTGCATTATAGCTACATATATCTGGCATAATCTACATTATAACCATATAGGATAACTAGTGCATTATAGCTACATATATCTGGCATAATCTACATTATAGCCATATAGCATAACTAGTGCATTATAGCTACATTATATACCTGGCATTATCTACATTATAGCCATATAGCATAACTAGTGCATTATAGCTTCATATACCTGGCATTATCTACATTATAGCCATATAGCATAACTAGTGCATTATAGCTACATGATGTACCTGTCATAATCTACTGTACATTATAGCCATATAGCATAACTAGTGCATTATAGCTACATTATCTACCTGGCATTATCTACATTATAGCCAAATAGCATAACTAGTGCATTATAGCTTCATATACCTGGCATAATCTATATTATAGCCATATGGTATAACTAGTGTATTATAGCTACATGATATACCTGGCATAATCTACATTATAGCCATATGGCATAACTAGTGCATTATAGCTACATATATCTGGCATAATCTACATTATAGCTATATGGCATAACTAGTGCATTATAGCTACATTATATACCTGGCATTATCTACATTATAGCCATATAGCATAACTAGTGCATTATAGCTACATCATGTACCTGGCATTATCTACAATATAACCATATAGGATAACTAGTGCATTATAGCTACATGATGTACCTGGCATAATCTACATTATAGCCATATAGCATAACTAGTGCATTATAGCTACATGATGTACCTGGCATAATCTACATTATAACTATATAGCATAATTAGTGCATTATAGCTACATATACCAGGCATAATCTACATTATAACCATATAGTATAACTAGTACATTATAGCTACATATACCTGGCATAATCTACATTATAACCATATAGCATAACTAGTGCATTATAGCTACATGATGTACCTGGCATTATCTACATTATAACCATATAGGATAACTAGTGCATTATAGCTACATGATGTACCTGGCATAATCTACATTATAGCCATATAGCATAACTAGTGCATTATAGCTACATGATGTACCTGGCATAATCTATATTGAAGCCATATAGCATAACTAGTGCATTATAACTTCATATACCTGGCATTATCTACATTATAGCCATATATCATAACTAGTGCATTATAGCTAGATATACCAGGCATAATCTACATTATAACCATATAGTATAACTAGTGCATTATAGCTACATGATGTACCTGGCATATTCTACATTATAACCATATAGCATAACTAGTGCATTATAGCTACATATATCTGGCATAATCTATATTATAGCCATATACTGTAGCATAACTAGTGCATTATAGCTACATCATGTACCTGGCATTATCTACATTATAACCATATAGGATAACTAGTGCATTATAGCTTCATGATATACCTGACATAATCTATATTATAACTATATAGCATAACTAGTGCATTATAGCTACATATACCTGGCATAATCTACATTATAACCATATAGTATAACTAGTACATTATGGCTACATATACCTGGCATAATCTATATTATAGCCATATAGCATAACTAGTGTATTATAGCTACATATACCTGGCATAATCTATATTAGAGCCATATAGCATAACTAGTACATAATAACTTCATATACCTGGCATTATCTACATTATAGCCATATATCATAACTAGTGCATTATAGCTACATATACCAGGCATAATCTATATTATAACCATATAGTATAACTAGTGCATTATAGCTACATATAACTGGCATAATCTGCATTATGACCATATAGCATAACTAGTGCATTATAGCTACATATACCTGGCATAATCTATATTATAACCATATAGCATAACTAGTGCATTATAGCTACATATACCAGGCATAATCTATATTATAACCATATAACTAGTGTAATCTGCAATATAACCTCATGGTGCACCCAGCATTGCCTGCATTATAACTATATGGGGCAGCTAGTATTACCCATATTCAGGCTCAGACTGGCCCATAGGGGAACAGGGGAATCCCCCGGTGGGCCTTTGTGCAGATCTGGGCCCCCAACCCCACTGTTTGGGCAGTACTGGGTAAAATTCACTTGATTAATTCTTTACGGGAAAAAGCAGCATCTCATCATTCATTAACCAAACTACCCAGTTTATTTTATTTTTTTTAGAAATATATGTCAATTTGTGAACGAGGGTAGAGTAATATTTGTATGCAGGTGAAAAGTGGACCCCCAAAGTCCATATTACTGGTGGGCCCTTGTCACCCCAGTCCGATACAGCCAATATTATATGTATAAGATATAACCAGAAATATCTGCATCATAATATAGCAGATAATCTAATAGGAGTCATACAGACATACTTTTGTTTGCATTTCTCATCCTAGAAATCATTGCAGACTGGACCTTTATCCAGTGAGCCTCGTAGTATAATCCCCACATAATCACATCTCATGTGTGTCTGTGCCTTTATTTGCACTGATAAATAATAAATACCAGACTGTAAATCATTCCCCAGGTTGATTCTCATGCATAATTCACTATTTCAGGCTCTCCTAGGTTTTTTTTTTTGTGAAGGGCTAATGATGGGAAATATATTCAGGAGCATGAATTTCATTTAGTATCAATTAACCTGCAGATTCCAGTCAAGCGTTCCACAAGTCAAGGGTAAATTGCTCATTGGGTTTGCAAATGTGGAGATGTGTTTTCTTCCTTTTCAGGTTTGAATGAGCTACAAAATTGCACAAACATAAAATTAATGTAATGGACTTCTAGATGTGAGTGCACGAGGCTCAGAGTGTGGAGAATGGAGGCAGAAGGGACTTTATTACAATAAATGAGGAAAGTGCCCTGCAGTCCTGGGCTCAGCGCGCATGAATCTGTGGCAGTATCCCTCCGCCGACTATCTTGCTCAATCACTCAGCCCACTGGTTTGTGGACTGGATCTACGTCCTGGTGGGGGGGGGGGGGGGGGGGGGGGGTGTTGGTGCCTCAGGAGGGGTAAATGCAAACTACAGCCAAACATCTAAACTAGGTGAAGTTTTTTGTTTGCTATGTGCCTAGTAGGAAATGGCAAAGGCAGTGAGGCAAGACCTGAGTGTGGCTCCACATCCCCCAGTAACCAGCAGAGTACAGTGGGATCGCTGCTATGGTTAGTGGGACTGCAGGGCTCTAGAAAAAGGGCAGTCACTTCTGCTCTCAGCTTTTTTTCCCCTTCCTTCTCCTTACTGTCTCCTGATCTAACCCAGATGAGTTCCTACTTTGTAAATCCGCTGTACTCCAAATACAAAGCAGGAGACGCCATAAATCCGGCTTACTACGACTGTCACTTCAGCCAAGATGTCAGCAGCAGGCACTCCCTGGTGTTCAGTGCCAGCCCGAGCCTCCAGCACCCACCCCAGGACTTCTACCACCACCACCATGGCACCCCAGCAGCAGCAGGCATCCCGAACCCTGCAGCCTACCAGCAGGCTCCGTGTGGGATTACTTGTCATGGTGACCCCACGAAATGCTACGGATACGATAACTTACAGAGACAGCAGATTTTTACGACCCATCAAGAGGCCGAGCTGGTCCAATATCCTGACTGTAAATCGTCCAGTGGTAATATTGGAGGAGATCCAGAGCACTTAAATCAGAACTCTCCTGCTTCTCACATGTTCCCCTGGATGAGACCACAAGGTTGGATGCAGCTTACCATGTAACTAGAATAAAAGGCTCTGAGGTCACCCAAATTCTAGCTTACATTCTGCAAACATGGAGTGTAGCTAGATATGAGATGGATGGATGGATGGATGGATGGATGGATGGATGGATGGATGGATGGATCGATGGATGGGTAGATAGATGGATAGATAGATAGATAGATAGATAGATAGATAGATGGATGGATGGATGGATGGATGGATGGATGGATGGATGGATGGATGGATGGATGGATGGATGGATGGATGGATGGATGGATAGATAGATAGATAGATAGATAGATAGATAGATAGATAGATAGATAGAAGGATGGATGGATAGATAGATAGATAGATAGATAGATAGATAGATAGATAGATAGATAGATAGATAGATAGATAGATAGATAGTCCTTTATTCCAACTCTGTGTGTAATGTTTTATTTTTAAAAACTAAACATATTTACAAATATAGAGATAACCTTATGTTTAAGTTCTATCCATATAGTTATATAGTATTAAGACTTATCATTATTTTTCCCCCCCCCCCACATAGTCTGTCCATATAGTTATATAGTATTATCCCCCCCCCTCCACATAGTCTGTCCATATAGTTATATAGTATTAAGGCTTATCATTATTCCCCCCCCCCCACATAGTCTGTCCATATAGTTATATAGTATTGTCCCCCCCCCCCACATAGTCTGTCCATATAGTTATATAGTATTAAGGCTTATCATTATTTCCCCCACATAGTCTATCCATATAGTTATATAGTATTAAGACTTATCATTATTCCTCCTCCCCCCACATAGTCTGTCCATATAGTTACATAGTATTAAGGCTTATCATTATTCCCCCCCCCCATAGTCTGTCCATATAGTTACATAGTATTAAGGCTTATCATTATTTTACCCCCACATAGTCTGTCCATATAGTTATATAGTATTAAG
>NC_091288.1:47323924-47326424 GCF_032444005.1 Ranitomeya imitator
ACAAGCACACAAACACATACACACACACACACATATATATATAGATAGATAGATATTCTGTGCAAATCTATATACATGTACACACAGCATGTATGATGTGTGTGTATAAAAATATATATATAAAATAAAGTAAACAAATACGAATCAATAACTAAAAAACAATAGTTCTACATCATACTTAATATATATATATATGCACATACTCACATGCATATATACATACATTCTCACACATAAATATATACTGTACATACACACACGCACACATATATGTATATATATATGCGCACCCGTACTGCATAAAATAAATAGTCTGTATTTGTATGTATTTTATAATTTAATGTATTTTAATGATTAGTGCGACAAATTAATATTGCAATACTCTCCTCACCTGCCACACATATTTCTTCTCCTGATAATCAGCATCTACTTTACCTCATTCTTTTTCAGAGTGTGTAAAAGTTGGATGGATTTTACAATTTATTTATTTTTTTACTTTTCCACAATTTATGTCACTAACATAATTGTCATATTAGCAGATTAATTTTTAATCTCAATTTATTTAATATTCCAAGCACTAAAATAAATTAATCTGAGTTTTCCAGCAATTCTTTTCTTATTTCTTGTGCTTTTCCTTTTTTTTTCCGGAGGGTGGGTGTAGTGAAGATCATTTGAAGGTCATTTTGTTTATAGTCTTAAAAACAAAAGAGACAATAACAGAGATGCTGTCCTGAACAAATGTGCACTTTATAGATATAGTTCACATATATACATCTAACATAGCGCTTTATATTTTTTTCTACATCCCACACACAATATATATACCCAGACACAAGGCTTTTCTCTCTTTATTCCTTATGTATATCTGCAGCACATATTATGGATTCCCAGTGTTACAAGTGTCTGTTCCTCCTGCTGCCTGGCGTCTAATGCATCACTGCTTATGGAGGTCCCTGTAATACAATGGAAAATAAAATATATATAATATGATATAATAACACAAGCAGCAGCTCTTGAAGATCACAGCCAGTAAATATTAAATGTGTTTATGCCCTTGTTAAATGATCCTCGCAGAGCCCTGTGTTCGGGGTTTATCCACTTTTCTATGAATCTGAAAAAAAAAAAGCCTATAACAAGAGGTTTATACAAGAGCCAAGAAAAATGGCGCTGGCTGGCAATATGTGCAGAATCCGCAAGGAATTGCAGTAAATTCCTTTTTTGTTTGAAGAAAATTTACAACTTGGTAATAGCCCTGGTTATGACCTCCCTGGCTCCTCCATTGGCTGCTGCCGGTCACGTGGCGCCTGTGAGATTCTTCATGGCCTTTGCCTGGGTTCCCTGGATGAGTTTTGCTGCCTTCTGCCTTTAGAGAGTCTCAAACCTTCTTTTTGTAACCTTTGTCTCAGATGAGGTGCATGTAGTGTTCTGTGCGATCCTGAACCCCTCCTTCCCCTCTTTAGTTTATCTCCTGCTTCCTGTTGTGGTTTGTTTTATGCTGCTGATCCCTTCCAGAGTCACCAGCACCACTGGCTGATCAGTCTGAGGCTCCTTCCCACTGACGAAGTTTCTCTACTGGTGCAATAGAGAAGGAATCTGGAAAAGCTCACAACTAGATTCTAGGCTGGGAACCACCAAAATGCCACCTGGATTACAGCTCCGTGCCCTTCCCTGCCTGCCTGCATGTGCTCAGCAAGGGTAAGTGCTGCCTGCAGCCCATTAATGCCTGCTTCCATCTGCACAACACCCTGCCATAGCTCTCTGCTCAGCCACACTGTCATAGTCAGCTACATTCGTCTGCAGCTATGTGCTGGACATTCGTCTGCAGCTATGTGCTGGACATTCGTCTGCAGCTGTGTACAGGACATTCGTCTGCAGCTATGTGCTGGACATTCGTCTGCAGCTATGTGCTGGACATTCGTCTGCAGCTATGTGCTGGACATTCGTCTGCAGCTATGTGCTGGACATTCGTCTGCAGCTATGTACAGGACATTCGTCTGCAGCTGTGTACAGGACATTCGTCTGCAGCTATGTGCTGGACATTCGTCTGCAGCTATGTGCTGGACATTCGTCTGCAGCTGTGTACAGGACATTCGTCTGCAGCTATGTGCTGGACATTCGTCTGCAGCTGTGTACAGGACATTCGTCTGCAGCTATGTGCTGGACATTCGTCTGCAGCTATGTGCTGGACATTCGTCTGCAGCTGTGTGCTGGACATTCGTCTGCAGCTATGTGCTGGACATTCGTCTGCAGCTGTGTACAGGACATTCGTCTGCAGCTATGTGCTGGACATTCGTCTGCAGCTATGTGCTGGACATTCGTCTGCAGCTGTGTACAGGACATTCGTCTGCAGCTATGTGCTGGACATTCGTCTGCAGCTGTGTACAGGACATTCGTCTGCAGCTATGTGCTGGACATTCGTCTGCAGCTATGTGCTGGACATTCGTCTGCAGCTATGTGCTGGACATTCGTCTGCAGAGATGTGCTGGACATTCGTCTGCAG